>NC_026156.1:5700218-5773295 GCF_000512975.1 Sesamum indicum
GATTCGGCCGGTTGTTCATTATCAAGAAGGTTTGCTTAGCTAATTGGACTTTATAAATCCGTGTAATTGTTTATTTAGTTCAATGCTTAGTAGCAATGTAGCATAATTGGTTATGTCACAGTATTTAGTTATGTTATGGGGAATGCATGATCTAGTTTAAACGAATTGTCCTCGTAGGAGTTTGTTGATTAGAATCAGGCCTTTCTAACTCTTAATGTTGTTAATAGATTAAATCTTGTACATGTTCCCAAGGTTGTCTGTTAATTAGATATCTAGCCAACGGTCGTACCTTGGCTAACAAAAAGGTAAGGAAAGGTGAGGTTGTTAGGTCGTACCAACGACCATAACTGGTTTATTTGTCCATACATGTGTTATTCTTGCATCAATGATCAACTCACAAGAATCAAGCATAATCCTAGCCTTAACCGAAAAATCTCCCTCATATATCTCCACCAGGTGTTTTTAATTATTTATTTAGTTTTCAATCACTTCTTTTTATCATCAATCTCCCCCCATTATTTTCTATTTTTCTCAAAAAAATCAACTTAAAGCCAATCTCTGTGGATCGACCCTACTCCCACTTTCACAAGTGTAGTAGGAATTATTTTGGTGACTTCGACACTCATCACGCCGCCAGAGAAATGCCCTCCGACGCCTACAGTCGGGCAACTGCCTGCCGTGATAGCAAGAGTCCTGCTGTGTCAAGCAATTGTATAGTACAATTGCCCGAGTGTGGCGCCTACTTCAACCCATGCAGTTTTGTCTTGTGTATTAACTGATATTGATCGGAAGTTCCTCATGTCTAAGATGACAAAAGGAACCCCAGATGTATAGGAAAGTCCCTCGTAGTCGTGCGAGCCACTTCGGATTCTAATCTGCACTCCAAGTTTCTTGGAGCAGTAAATCACTGCTTGGATTTCAAGTTCATAAAAGGGTGATGATGAGAAGGGGTCTCCGGGGGGAGGTTGATGGTGGTCGAAGATTTTGTGTTGGTGATAGCAAAAGAGAAGCATATGATGCATTGTTGGGTGTATAAACAACGTTGGATGGATCTAAGTTTGAGAGTTCAAACTGATCGGTTAGACATTGAAGAAAATGTTTGTCTTGAGCAGATGAAGAGGCTCCCAAGACCCAAAAGTTTGCAAAGAGTAGCAGTAGGACTGTGATACCCCAAGAGTAGTCCATTTGTTTGCTTGATTATTCTAGTTTTATTGCCGTTGTTGATGGCTAAAATACTTGTACTTATAGAGGTTTTTCTGGTGCACATTGGCACAAGTTTTTTATTCTGATAGTTCAAGTAGTCCTGCCAATCACAATAACCATTATATCTCTCAAGTTCCAACTCAAACTGAAACAATATTGGTTGGCGATGAAGTCGTCTTTTCAGATTGCTTCATATCTCCATTAATGGGCTGTCTGATTACAGCTAGGTTTGTGAAATTATTGGTTGGACGTTTAAGTGTTTATAATTATTTTATTGGTTGGACGTTTTTTTTTTTTTTTTATTTCTCCTCCGCCACAAAACTGATTGCATGAAAAAGTATCAAATTGGAAAAAAATAGAATTTTATCTATATTATATACTAGCTGTCGTGGCATGACGTCTTTGAGTTTGTATACATAATTTTAACATTTTAAAATGTATCATAAATTTTAAATATATATATAAATAAAATATAAATACTTAAAATTAAAAAAAATTATATTATAATATTATAGATAATTTAAATTATAAAAATTAAAATTATTATTTTTTACAATACAAATTTAACTAGAAAAAATTGGCCCACCGACCCCCCTCTGCCCAACCACCGACCCCCCTCTGCCCAACCACCGCCACCACGCCCTACTTCAATGCCGCCATCCTTGAGGGGGCGAGGCGTTTAGGCAATCGCGAGCACACTTCATTATCGCTTAGATTCTGGGTACGTTGGGCGACGACGACGCTGCTCAAATTGGGGGCGACGCCATGTCGCCTCCCCTCTCATGGGGTCAGAGGCACCGCCCCTCTGCTAGGGGACGGCGGGGGCATCGCCAAGGGTAGAGCGGGGGAGGGATTGGATAGGTTGGGCCTGGTGTTTAATCTTTTTATTTTAAATTATTTTTTTCATGTAAGTGCTTACTTGGCGAATAAAAAAAAATGTTCAGTTAGCAAAAATTCCAAAAAAATCTTAATTTTTGTCCACGTAAGTAAATTTCGACCGTTTTTTAAAATTCGGTAGCCAGAGTTCTACAATTGCAAAATAATAATAATAATAATTTTAAGATACTTTTTGCTACCCCTATATTTAGAGTCCTTATTTTGCCACCCCTTAATATACGGACAATAAATACAATTAAGTCGATATCAAATATACTACTACTGTCTACACAAACATACATATTAACGAAATCAAATGAAGGGAAACATGTATAGACGTATATGTTTGCAGAACCATGTCCGGTCCCTTTCTATTATAATCTCAGTCATCTTTCTCTGTTCACCTTGGAGGAATACTCTATTCATTCCTCAAGAAATTTTCCGGGTCAACTATAATTTTCACCCTAATTACCAGTCGATTGAAATTATTTTTGAAGTACTTCTTGCCTGAAGTGCTTGCTCGTGCATAACTTATCTTCCTTTCATTGTCATTCACTCCAATGTCCAGATCTCTATAATTGATGTATGCCTCCTTTTGGACCCGGAAACATAAGGAGCCATGTAACTGTAAGCCTCCTGATCCTACTTATGTTTCTGGGCTAAATTGGTGCCATAAAAAAGACATATTTCCGTATTAGCTCCATGTTTTACGGAATTTCTGTTTTGGTCCCATTTGGTTAATAAAAATTTTAAAGTTAGTCCTCTACAATTTTTTCGTCAATTTTTAACAACAAAAGTGGTAAAACGTTAGTCTAATTTATTGTTTTGTGATGTTGTAGTTTGTGTTTTGGGAATAGAATTGCATTCTATTTATATATGAAATTTGTCAATATAACAGGAAATCTGTAAATTTCGAGTGGAGATATATATGTGACGATACGACGTGGTTTTCTGAGTGTTGTTAATTGATTGCTTCAAAGTCGTATATTTGACATTTTCCTTCCATTAAATACCACATTTCTTAATGATTTGGATAAGTTTCAGATGCCCCAACTACCTGGCTTGTTCTATCTTGAATATGTACATTTTAATTTTTAATTTAATACTATATTGCAGGCTCCACCGTTTGACCAAAATACTATGGAAAAATTTCAAGTATCTTATATATGTGATATACGAAATATTCAAAAAACTCTTATATGATGAAAAAAAAAATTAAACAACTTCCTTGTGATTACAAAAATTAGTTCGTTGCTAAATTCAATTGCAGCAAGTTCAATTTTCTTGCTAAATTCATTAGAAGGTAAAATTCTTGTATTAGATGATAGATTACCAACGAGACTTTTATTTGCTAATTATCTCAACGTTATTTTTTTTCGTTGCTGTTGAACAATTTTTTTTGTAGTGAAATCATGTTATATATTTAATTTTAAAATGTACCGTGGTAAATAAATGAATGCTTAGGATGTTTGTCAAATGGAAGAAAGAGAGAAACTATTTTTGGATTAAAAGATATATATACTTATCTATATAAAATATTTAAGATAGACATGGTTATCTATTTGACATATAGGTAGAAACTCAAGTTCAACTAAAAGATTTGTACAAACTCATGTATCAATTTAATATTCAAGAAGAAAATTAAGGTATAAGTTAAATTATTTGTAAAAACTCATGTATTAATTTGATAATAATGATAAAATTCAGGTATTAAAATAATTAGGCCTTACCACGACAAACGAACTTTTTCCTATCATAATGGAAGACACGGTTGGCGTTTACGAAAGTTGGAGGGACTGACCTTAATTAGTCTTCGAATTCTCGAAGTATTTGAGCCCCTAAACACTGGCTTGTGTGTAGTTTGTATTTCGATTCTTATTCATCTGAAGTCAAGATCCATGTAATTGAAATAGCTCCCTGGGATTTTTCTAGAGTTGACGGGCCGTGCCAATTAATAGGACAAAAATTATCACTCCTATAATGATGGGGTCAAAATTGCAAATTTTCCATATAGTAAAATTGGTATGCTTCCATAGGAAAAGGACTTTTAAAAAAAATAAAAAAATTAATAGAAAGGAAGAGGATAGGGGTGAAGAAGAATTTTGAGTACATGAGAAATTTTAGTGCATACATGTTAGAAAAGTTGTGGGCTTGAGAAACTGAACAATATTTCTTTCTGTGACTAAATTTCTGCGATTTTGAGATATTTCATTTTTCTTCACCAAAAAACAGGATTCAAGAATAACATTAGTCCCTTTCAGTGTGCAGATAACCAAATCATCGAGTTAATTCACAAATGAATCAATTTATTAGTACAGTACCATATCATGACGAGAAAGATAAATCATTATGCTACAAATGACATCAAACATTTACTACAATGTCTTATTGGCATACACATAAATGTAACGAAATCAAATGAAGGAAACATACGTAGAACCATGTCCCATTCCTTAAGAATATAATCTTAGTCACCTTTGTTTCTCTATTTTGGAGGAATGCTCTGTTCATTCCTAAAGAAATTCTTTGGATCGACAGCAGTTTTCACTTTAATCAATCGATCAAAATTGTTCTTGAAGTACTTGATACCCCAAACGCTCGCTCGTGCATAACTTATATTCCCTTCATTGTTATTCACTCCAACGTCCAGATCTCTATAATTGAAGTATGCTGCCCTTGGGGACCTGGAAACGTAAGGAGTCATGTATCGGTAAAGCCTCCTAATCCAACGTATGTATTTGTTGGAATTCTGTGCCTCTTCTTCTTCCCAATACACAATATGTAGGATTTTGTACAAGTTACCAGCCCTATGAGGAAATGGAACCGCAGATTCAGAAATTTCATCCATTCTTCCACCATACGGGATCAAGAAGACCGCTGCCCCCTTGGCTTCAGGTTCATAGAACAGTCTCCAAATGCCTTCAAACCCGTATTCTGGAATGGGTTTCTGCACATAATCGGATTTTCCTTTGAAGTGTCTTGTGTTGGGCTCTGTCCTGTTCAACAAGACTTCACGTGATTCTATGGGGAACCCGGCAAAAAACAGGATGGACTGGATCCAACTCATTTCCGTGCAGTCTTCTCTTACTAAGCCCAATTCGGGGAAACTTTGGTGCATCAGTGGAAGCAATCTGTCAATCCTACCAAGGAAAAGTGAGAGAAATGAAGCACGGATTGTCATGTTCCTTCCATCCTGGCTAGAATTCACCCTTTCCACACGGACTAAGATGAGTAAATTAGGGTCTAATTTATGCGCGATGTATTGCCAGCGATGAATGAGTTGAGTGGCATTTTGTTCCAAAGTCTTCTGGATTGTGAAAACAGTAACTCTCTCTGGAACATCCACCAATTGTACTTTCCATGCAAGGATTACACCGAAGCTAGCACCTCCACCACCCCTAATGGCCCAGAATAAGTCCTCACCCATTGATTCTCTATCGAGAATCTTACCATTAACATCAATCATTCTTGCATCAATAATATTATCTGCAGCCAGCCCGTATTTTCTAAGTAATGTGCCGTAGCCTCCTCCACTGAAGAGCCCGCCAACACCAACAGTTGGGCAAGAACCGGCTGGAAACCCTAATGTTTGGCTTTTCTCCGCGATCCCATAATATAATAAGCCATTGGTTGCACCAGCTTCAATCCATGCTGTTTTCTGTTGAGCATCAACAGTTACTTCACTAAGGTTGATCAAATCAATGATCACAAATGAGACTTTAGATACATATGACAGTCCCTCATAGTCATGGCCACCACTTCTAGTTCGAATTTGCATGTGATTTTCTTTGGCACAGTAGATGACAGGAGGGATGTCGGATTCATGCTCCGGGGTTATGATCACTAGCGGTTTTGGTTTGGATTCTGTCGCGAATCTCAAGTTTCTAATGGAAAATCGCAGGATAGAGTTGTAAGATGAGTTAGATGGGGTGAAAACAATCCTAGAAATTGAGGTGTGGTTGTGGAACTCTTCTGAGAGACATTCAAGAAAATTGTCGTGGTCATCAGCAGAAGCTGCCCATGAGCACGAAAAGATAACAAAAAGAATGAAGAAAAGAGTGGAAATGGATGGAGTCTTCATGATTTTGAGATGCTGTAATTTGTGTTCTGGGAACAGAATTGCCCTCCATTTATAATGCTACATGGTGAGGGGAACTGGGCAATGTGTGAGCATCATGAGTTAAAATTCTGGTGACTTTTTATTTTCTATGACTAGACCAAAATTGAAGAATATCTAGACTGAAACCAATAAAATGAATTAATTTAAAATGCATATATAATTTTTTTATAGAAACCAAGTGGATAAAATAATGATTATGTTATGAATATATATATTTCAGAGCATTTTAGTTCATACATATTATGTTAACTGATTAAGGTAGTTGCTATAGAGAGTCTTTTGTAATAAATAGTATAGATTTTGAAACAAATTATAAAACGAATATCCGGAGCAAAGATGTACTAACAATAACCGAAAGCTTGGTTTTTCGAGGAAACAATTTTATAACCACATTTTCTACATGAATTGGTATAGTTTCAGTGCCCCGGCTAGGTGGCTTGTTACTTCTCCAACGCGTTTATTCTATTAAACATTAATGCGAGAAAATTTTATTCTATTAAACTTTATATATATAATCCACTCGTGGAAGGAATATATTTTGCTTAATATTTGACACAAATATACAATTTTCAAAGAGTTGAAAGTTTTGTATGACGATATATAGGTGAAGAGATCTGCGCGATTGGATAATGCTTTTTATACGGTGTGATGCTGCTAGTTTTTTGCTATAATAACGAACCTTCAACTTTCAAACACGGAAAATTTTAGTTTTAATTAAAAAGTTGACCAAACATAAATTAGTCATATAACACGAATCACGATATGAAAAAAATAATAATATGCATGAATCAAGATGTAAGAAAAACAATAATATGCACGAATTACGATGGATGTAAGAAAAATAAACAATGACAATAATATGCAAAACTACGGTGGGTTTTTTTGTTTCTTTTAATTAATTTCCGTGAGTTAAAAAAATATTTATAATGTTTGATTGATTTCCATGAGTTGATAATATGCAATAATATTAATTTTTATTATATTTCAAATTATAATATATATTATTTTTTTACTATTTAATAATTAAAAATATTTTTAATAATTCAAAATTTTACATACAAATAAAATATATATATATATAATCAATTATTAGTTTCATTATTTTATCGTCTACGACCCTAGGTTTTATTAAATATTTTTTTAAGCATTGATGATTTGACAATTTAATTTGCCGGAATGTTTCATCTTTATTATTATAGAGGCAAATCCAAATTAAGTTTTTGATAAATCAAGTCGAAGTGTAATGTCATAACTTAGAAAATGGAAAATGCTTAAAAAAATTTAAATTAGAGAAGTTCGACTAATATATGAAATAGAAAAAAAAATATTTTAAATTCAAATATTAAAAATATCATCAAATCAAAGTTGAGAGCAAATTTAAATTGACAAAAAAATTATATTTGATATGACAAAAACAATTCACGGTCCACATGACGAAGTCCAAGGAGGGAGTCTAATGACCCAAAAGAGACAGGGGCCCTATGCCACCTTGTTCGCCAGAAGGACACTCACCCAGGTGTCGATAAATTATTCGATCAAAGACAACAAGACCGCATATATGGAATACAACAAGGACCCAACAAAGCATCACACGTGGCCAACCACCCCTAGAAAATTGGGATACGATCAGTAGGGCCCCTATCCCACCTAGACCTCCTCTAATTAGGTCAGACCTCCTTAAAGCCCTCCAACTCATATTCGATAAGGCCCATCAACAATCACCACTCGGACTCTCTGGGGGATAAGACTCCTCACTCGCTGGGAAATTTTGACTGTAAAAGCAGATTTGACCCCCAAATCAAATGTAACGATTATTCTACCTGTACAAGCACTCATTTGAGTATAAGCTTTTATTTCAAATTATCTTTGCATCATAGCTCGTTATTTCATTACAATATTTTTTTTTAATTTTATCATTTTAAAACTGCATGCTAACTTGAGCATCGGAGTGCTAAAATTTTATTTTGTAGTTTCCCGTTTTAGGCTTGGGACAGAATTGGGACCAAAAGATTTCAACTCCACGGATTTCATTATAAGTGCGGCTTTTGCATACATCAATGCCAAGGTTTAAATATTTCTTTTTCATGCTTAAATTGAAATTTTCCTTACTGCTGGTTCTTAAATTTTTGGGTAAACACTATATTTGTTTTTTAACCTTTCATTTAAAATCTGTTTAGTTCCTTTAGTTCATTTCTAGACTTTAGCATCCTTAAATTTTAATTATTATTTCAATTTGGTCCATCTACCATTTTTAAGTTTTATAAAATTTATTCATAATTTTCATTTTTTATCTAATAAAAAAAGAAATTGTATATTTTAAGTTAAGTAATATATTATTATTAGGTTCACAAAAGATGAAAGCTTCCATTATTTACATAAGATAATTACTACATATCAACATAAAAAATATAAAAAAAAAAATTTATCTTTCCGTTTAAAAAAGATTAGTCTGATAATTTTATAAATTTACGGGACTAAAGTGATAAAAATTAAATTTATTGACCATTTTACCCTCCAAAGAGTCAAAATCTAGCCACACTTTTGCCGAAAGATGCTTAGAGGGACCAAATCAGACAAGAACTAAAACTTAGAGATGCTAAAATTAAAAAATAAACTTGAGGTACTAAAATGATTCTAAATAAAATTTTAAGGGGCCAAATGTAGCATTTGTCCTAATTTTTTTTATGTAAATTTAAAATTTGACAAAATTTTATTTTTTCAAACTTACGATGAAAAAAGTAAACAAGATTCAATGGAGGAGAGCCAATTTTTTTGGGTATAACTAGAGCAAGATCAATTGAGTTTTTTATGGATAGGGTATATAATTAATAATTAGGGTATTTATTGAGTCTGAATTTGTGTGGGGTATTATCTGCACAGTTGTAGAATGTGCTTTTGTTATTAATATTTATTGTCATCACTAATTTTGTAACAGTTGATTATAGTTTTTTCAATGTATTTTCGAACTTATGAATTATTAAAAAATTAATTAATTATTTAATATATTTTGAATTATTAACATTCAATAATAGTTAAACATTAAGTAAAATCTTTAATATTATTATTTATTAAAACTATTTAATATATTATAAATTATAATTATGATTTAAAATTTATAAAATAGTAATTGGTTATTAAATATTAATTATAATTAATTAAAACATAACTTAAAAATTAAAACATAATCAAATCGTTTGACGAGTTCAAGTCGTTATGGGAATTGACGTGCTACTACAAGTCGGTAATCACAATGACGCCTCCTTTGATTTTTTATTTTTTATTAAAAAAAAAACTAGCTGACAACTCATCAAAATTAGTTTAAAACAAAAAATTGTGAGCAGTCATCTGAGGTGGTAAATAAATTAGATTATTTGTAAACACTAATGTTGGTATCAATTGATATTAATAATAAAATTCGGATACAGAAATAATTATATTAAAGACGCAACGAGTTTATTGAGTAATTATGTAATTTGGGCTTAGGAAGATCAACGCCTCAACTTCTTGTTCATGACGGTACAGAGGGAATGCTTTGCTCGTCTATGAAAAAGTTTGCCTAAAATATTCTTCAAGCAAACCAATTTTCTCAAAGTATAAAAGTTGGCTTCTGTTTAGCTTTCATATTTTCTTTGCTATTCATTGCTAAGTTAAGATTCCTGTAATTAAAATCGCGTTTCTAGGAGACTTGACTGCCCATATCACATTACACGCTAATATATTGAAAACAGTAAATAATAAATTACAATAATTGTCGACAATATTAATACATCAATATAATTATAATAATTTATGTAAAATAAGATAAATAACCGCACATTCAGTTTGAACTCCTAACTTCAAACTTGTACATAAAACATGAGTCTTATTCAGCTACAAACACAAAAACAAAATGAAATGAAGGAAGCATACCTAGAACCATGTCCATTCCGTCATAAAATAATGTTAATCATTTTTCTTTGTGCGCCTTGGAGGAATGCTCTGTTCATTCCTAAAGAAATTCTTTGGGTCAATCATAGTTTTCACTCTAACAAGTCGATCGAAATTGTTCTTGAAGTACTTCTTGCCCCAAACGCTTGCTCGTGCATAACTTACCCTCCCTTTATTATTATTCACTCCAATATCTAGATCTCTATAATTGATGAATGCTTCCCTTGGAGATTTGGAAACATATCGAGCCATGTAACTGTAAAACCTTCTAAGCCAACTTATGACCCTGTCGGTGTTTTGTGCTTCTTGCCAGTTCGCCGCATAAAGGATCTTGTAAAGATTACCAGCCCTATGAGGGAATGGAATTGCAGATTCAGAAATTTCATCCATTCGTCCACCATATGGGATCAAGACGATGTCACTGCCCTCCGCTACGGGTTCATAGAAAAATCTCCAGATGCTTTCAAATCTGTTTAGGGGAATGGGTTTCTGCACATAATCGGATTTTCCTTTGAAGTATCCTGCGAAAGGTTGTGTCCTGTTCAGCAAAAGTTGAGGTGATTCTATTGGGAACCCCTGGAAATACAGGATGGATTGGATCCAACTCATTTCTGTGCAATCTTTTCTTACTACCCCCAATTCCGGAAAACTTTCTTGCATCAACGTAAGTAATCTGTCGACTCCACCAAGGAAAAGTGAGCTAAAGGTAGCACTAATAGTCATGTTCCTTCTACCCTGGTTGTAATTCTCCCCTGCTACACGGACTAATATGAATAAATCTGGGTCGAATTTATGAGCGACGTGTTGCCAGTGGTGAATGAGTTGAGTGGCATTTTGTTCCAAAGTTCTTTGGACTGTGAAAACAGTAACTGTTTTTGGAACATCCACCAATTGTACTTTCCATGCAAGGATTACACCGAAGCTGGCACCTCCACCACCCCTAATGGCCCAGAATAAATCCTCACCCATAGATTTTCTGTCGAGAATCCTGCCATTAACATCTACTATTCTTGCATCAATAACGTTATCTGCAGCCAACCCGTATTTCCTAAGCAATGCGCCGTAGGCTCCTCCACTGAAGTGTCCGCCAATACCAATAGTTGGGCAAGCACCGGCTGGAAATCCTAGTGTTGGGCTTTTCTCCGCAATCCTATAATATAATGAGCCAATGGTTGCACCAGATTGAACCCATGCGGTTTTCTGTTGAGCATCAATTGTTATTTCACTAAGATTGATAAAGTCAATGACCACAAATGGAACTTGAGTTACATAAGACAATCCCTCAAAGTCGTGGCCGCCACTTCGAGTTCTAATTTGCAAGTGACTTTGTTTTGCACAGTAGATGAGAGGGGGGATTTGGGATTCGTGCTCCGGGGTTATTATCACTAGCGGTTTTGGGATGGATTCTGAGTCAAATCTCAGGTTATGAATGGAAAATCGCAGGACGGAGGAGTAAGATGAGTTGGTTGGGGTGTAAACAAGACTAGAAATCGAGGTATAGTTGTGGAATTCTTGCTTAAGACATTTAAGAAAATCATCAACGTGGTGATGAGCAGAAGCTGCCCACGAGCACGAAAAGGTAACAAAAAGAATGAACAGAAGAGTGGAAACGGAAGGAGTCTTCATGATTATGATCAGATGTTGGAGTATGTGTTTTGGTAACCGAATCGCGTTGTATTTATATATGAACTTTGTCAATATAATAGGAAATCCGTATATTTCAAGTGGAGATATATATATATATATGTGTGTGGATCGATATTATGAGGTAGTTTCCTGGATGTTGTTAATTGATTGTTCCAAGTTCGCATATTTCACAATTTTCCTTCCATTAAATAACCAGATTTCTTGATGATCTGGTACAGTGTCGGTTTCCGTGCTAGCTGGCTTGCTACATCATTTCATTTTTAATTTAGTATTGTATTAGTGGGTTTCATTATCTGACCAAAATCATTCTAAAGTAACATTTTATATGATCCACTCTTGTAAAGAATATATATTTTGCTCAATAATTGATAACAGAACTCTGCCACAAATATTCTATTCTTAAAGAGTTGGAACTAGTCTACTATACATCAAATAATGCTTTCCCTAGGTGATGCTCCTAGTTTTTTGCTATAATGTAAGGCCTGCAAACACGAAATATTTTAAGTTATAATAATATGTTGACCAAATATAAAATTAGTGGTTAACAAAACACGTTGTAAGAAAAATAATCACTCACCATAATACGCACAAATCATGATGTTAGAAAAATAATCAATCACAACAATATATAGGAATAATTATTATTCTCCTGAAATTTGGTATAATTACACGTAAACCTCTTATGATTTGAAAAGTCACATTTAACACCCCTGATATTTGCTTTCGTCTAACAAATAAGTCCCTCCATACGTTAAAATTTATCGAATTTGCTGATATGATGGAAAATAACAATATATATATATATATATATATATATATATTATCAGGTATAAGAATTAAAAAAAATAAAAAAGATTGCAAGTCGGGTTCAAATAAAAAAAAAATACATTAACTGAAATTAGGATGAACTAGAATTTTGCATATATGAGAAATTTTGTGAATACATATTAAAAAGTTGTGGGTTTAAGGAACATGGCACAGTTTTTCTTTCTGGGACTGAATTTATATATACAATTTGGGGATATCTCCCTTTCCTTCACCAAACCATAGAGTTTATTTTCACCAATGAATCAATTTATTAGTACAATATCACGACGGAAAAAACAAATCATTATTGCTACAAATGACATCAAATATTTACTCAATGCCTTAATCGTATACAAAAACTGTATATAATGAAATCAAATGAAGGGAAGCATACATAGATATATATGTTTATAGAACCATGTATGTCCCTGATGGAATCTTAGTCGTCTTTCTTTGTCTACCTTGCGGGAATGCTCTATTCATTCTTAAAAAAAAATTTAGCATCAATTGTAGTTTTCACTCTAATCAATCGATCGAAATTGATTTTGAAATACTTGATGCCCCAAACGCTTGCTCGTGCATAACTTATCTTTCCTTCATTGTTGTTCACTCCAATGTCGAGATTCCTGTAATTAGTGATGTATGCTGCCATCGAAAACCTGAAAACATAAGGAACCATGTAACTGTAAAGCCTCATAATCCAACTTATTATGAGAAAATGGAATTGCGGATTCAGAAATTTCATCCATCCTTCCAACATATGGACTCAAGATGACCTCGGCCTCCTCGCCTTCGGGCTCATAGAACAGTCTCCAGATGCCTTCATGCCTGCATTCGGGAATGGGTTTCTGTACATAATCGAATTTTGCTTTAAAGTATCTTACGTTGGGTTTTTCCTATTCAGAAAAACTTCACATGATTTTATGGGGAACGCGGAAAATATAGGATGGATTAGATCCAACTTATTTCTATGCAGTCTCCTCTTAGCAAACCCAATTCAGTTAAACTTTCTTGCATCAACGAGACCAATCTGTCGGTCCCGCCAAGAAAAATTGAATTAAAGGAAGCATCTATAGTTATGTTCCTTCCATCCTGGCTGGAATTCACCCTTCTTACGAGGATTCTGATGGATAAATCTGGGTCGAATCAATGCGCGACCTATTGCCAGTGGTGGATCAGTGGGGTCAACAACAGACTGGGAATGTAATTTACTTTGAGATTCTAATTTACTAACAGATGACGCTAGTTGACTGATTTGGGATTCTAGGTTTTGAATGCTCGTCTGATTCTGTTGCTGGAATTGTTGTGTGTTGGTCACTAGTGCTTTCATCATGTCTTCGAGAGATGGGCTAGGCGTGGAATTAGGCGAAGGAGGTGGTGGCCAGTTTTGAGATTGCGAAACGTAGCTAAGACTGGGTAATCTGTCCTTCCTGGATTGTACATGTTGAAATGAGGATCATATTCTCTTTGTGGTGGTCCAAAAAGCCCTCCAACAACATTGGCATGCTCGATGGTTTCTTCTTGAAGCATAGGGCACAAATCGATGGGATGTATCATAGAATTACATATTCGACAAACCTTCACCTGTTGGTATTTTTCTTTGACATATCTTTCAACAAGGGACAAAAGTTGATCAAAACGATTATAAATGGAAGATAAATTTACCTCATTCACCGGAGGATCGCCGTATCTAGTTCCAAACTGTTGAGTGTTGGACCACATGATTGCAATTGGGTTGTGTGCTATGGTTCGCTCCAAGTGTCCAATATCTCTTGTGCTAACTATGGCTCGGAAGAAGTGGGTATCCTTTCAACTCATTACTTGGTTTCCTTTCGAAATCTCTGTCCAGTCTTCTCAATCTCGAATCAGATTCAAGTTCACCTGTATGAGAAGATTTTAGCATTAAATCAAGTAACAAAAAAAATCAAGCAATAAGAAAAGAAATCTTCTTAAAAACGCCAGTCCCCGGCAACAGTGCCAAAATTTGATGGGTGTCGAGACCACCAAAAATAATTCCTACAACACTTATAAAAGTGGGAGTAGGGTCGAATCCACAGGGACTGGCTATAAGTTGATTTCTTTGAGAGAAATAGAAAATAATGGGGGGAGATTTGATGATAAAAAAAAATAATTAAAAACTAAATAAGCTAGAAAATAATTGAAATTACATGATGAAGATACAATAGAGAGATTTTCCGATTAAGGCTAGGATCATTCTTGATTCTTGTGAGTTAATCATTGATGCAAGAATAACACATGTATAAACTAATAAACCAGTTATGGTTGTTGGTACAACCTAACAACCTCACCTTTCCTTACCTTTTCGTTAGTCAAAGTACGACCGTTGGCTAAATCCCTAATTAACAGACAACCCTGGGAACGTCCACAAGATTTAATCTATTAACAGCATTAAGAATTAGAAAAGCCTGATTCTAATCAACAAACTCCTACGAGGACAATTCGTTTAAACTAGATCATGCATTCCCCATAACATAACTAATTACTATGACATAATTAATCATGCTACGTTGCCACTAAGCATTGAACTAAATAAACAATTACACGGATTTATAAAGTTCAATTAGCTAAGCAAACCTTCTTGATAATGAACAACCGGCCGAATTATTTATAAATTAGACGTTTGTAATTAAAGCATAGAGAATAGCATGAATATTCGTTTGACAAGTGTAGAACGCAGATTAGATCTCACAACATAATGCGAATCAAATAATCACTATACCTTAACCAGAAAATAAGGAATTTAGCCGGACACGTTAATGAAAGAACACACTAAAAAGTGAAATTCCATTAATTCCGGTTATAAAATAAAAATAAAAGAGAAAAGATGAACAAAGAATTCTATAGAGTTCTAATCAATAACTGAACGACCTCTTTCAAATGAAGA
Organism: Sesamum indicum; assembly: GCF_000512975.1. NCBI lineage: Eukaryota > Viridiplantae > Streptophyta > Magnoliopsida > Lamiales > Pedaliaceae > Sesamum > Sesamum indicum. The sequence goes on from NC_026156.1 coordinate 5,715,704, forward strand.
GACTCCCCCTATTTATAATAAAAGTCTCCTACGAATCTAGACGTAGGAGGAGATAAATACATGATAAACTCTAAAAAGGCAAATAAATCACAAGAGATAAGTTTTAAAGAATCCTTTTTAAACCTAAACACTTCATTTCTTTATCTTTTGCGAAAATTGCTCGTGCTTATCCTTATCCCGAGTTGACCACTCCACTAAGCATGGGCACGCTTAGTCAATTCTGCAGAAATTTCCTTGTAATCTTTCTTTTTTTTCTTTTTGATGCCTTCAATTTCGATTTTGGCTTGATTTTTGCCATCTTTGTCTCATATCTCCTTTTTTGCTGAATATGCAATAAAATCACATAATTAGGGATGTTTTGGCTTAAAAAAAAATATAGAGTACAGCCTGAATTTCAATGTTCTACCGTGATGATAGAGGTGGAACGCTTCAATCGTTTCTGAAAAATTATATATCCACATCATCATATGAGTTTTGTCTTTTCGTTCAACAAAAATAACAACAATCAAAATAATATTATTAATGGTACTATAAAAATTCAGAATATACAACAAACATGACAAGACCACCACTAAATTCTAAATATGGTCAACCATATGTGTTTTGTCTTTTCGTTCAACAAAAATAACAACAATCAAAATAATATTAATAATGGTACTATAAAAATTCATATATACAACAAACATGACAAGACCACCACTAAATTCTAAATATGATCAACCATATGTGGTTGTTTTATTTATTAATTAATTCAATACTTAATTCAGACCATTTTACGAGGGAACAAACTTATTCATTAATTATGTAAATTAGGTCTTATGATGACCAACGATGAATATCTTTCTTCCATCATGAATATAGAGGCGGAACGCTTTGCTCATTTCTGAAAAAGTTGGAGGGATCGACTTTAGTTTTCACACGAACCAATCGATTGAAGTTGTTCCCGAAGTATTTGAGCCCCCAAACACTGGCTTGTGCGTAGCTTGTGTTTCCTTCGTTATTCATTCCTAAGTCAAGATCCCTGTAATTGAAATAAGCCGCTCTAGGATTTTTCGATACGTAACGGGCCATATAGCTGTAAAGTCTCCTAATCCAGTTCATGTGCCTTTCTAATTCACTGTTTCCTGGTCTGGTCCAGGAAACCCCATAATGGATCATGAATATATTGCCTGCTCTATGTGCAAAAGGAGTTTCAAATTCTGAGTAAGTACTGAGTGCCCCTCCATATGGACTGAACTGCAATTCAGCCCTATTTTCAGCTTCTTCATGCAGAAATCTCCATATTCCTCTTAGTCCACTCACAGGTATGGGTTGTCTCACGTAGTCAGATTTGCCTTTGAAATAATTACTACCAAATATGCCCGCCGGAGTTCTGCTCAACAAAATGTCAAGGGATTCGTTTCTTAGACCTGCAAAATAGAGTATGGACTCTATCCAACTCATTTCAATACAATCTTCTTCCACCAACCCAAGTTCTGGAAATTTCTCTTGCATGATTGGTAGCAAATCGTGAACTCGACCAAGATACAAAGAAGTGAAAGAAGCTTGTATCGTCCTGTTTCCATGTACCGGGGACCTGATACTTCTCAAGAAAAGCCTGAGCAAAAGATTGTCATCAATCTTATCAGCAATATATTGCCACCTGTGCACGAGGTGTGTTGCATTTTGTTCCAGCGTTCTGGAGACGTTGAAAACAGTTACCGTTTTGGGAACAGTGATTAGCTCCAACTTAAATGCTAGTACTACGCCGAAACTAGTACCCCCGCCTCCTCGAATGGCCCAGAATAGATCCTCTCCCATAGACCTCCGGTCCACAATATGGCCATCAGCATTCATTACTTTGGCATCAATGATGTGATCGGCAGCAATGGAGTGCTTGCGGGACATCATGCCGTATCCACCGCCAGAGATATGGCCTCCAATGCCCACGGTTGGGCAAACGCCTGCAGTGAAAGCAAGAGTCCTACTATGTCGAGCAATTGTATAGTACAATTGCCCAAGAGTGGTGCCTACTTCAACCCATGCAGTTTTATCTTTAGTGTTTACTGATATCGATCGGAAATTCCTCATGTCTAAGATGATGAAAGGGATCTCAGAAGTGTAGGAAAGTCCTTCATAGTCATGCCCACCACTTCGGACTCTGATCTGCGTACCGAGTTTCTTGGAGCAGTAAATTACTGCTTGAATTTCATGTTCATGAAACGGGGTGATGATGAGAAGGGGTCTCAGGGGGGAGGTTGATTCCGGGCGAAGATTTTGTGCTTGCAAAAGGGATGCATATGATGCATTTTTGGGAGAGTTAACAACGTTGGACGGGTCTGAATTTGAGCGTTCAAATTGATCGGTTAGACATTGAAGAAAATGTTGGTTGTGATCCTGAGCTGAAGAAGCTCCCAAGACCAAAAGGTTTGCAAAGAATAGCAGCAGAAATGTAATAACCGGAGATCCCATTTGTTTGCTTGATTATTCTAGTTTTTGTTGCATTATTGAGGGCCAAACCACTTCAATTTATAGATTCATAAACTCAACTATTGCAGTGGATTAGATGACAATTCAAGCCCAAATTGTTGATCCTTGCAACCAAATTCTTGATTAATTTTCTACGTCAAAGACTTGTGATACAAGAGAAGCAATCCTTTACCCGGATATTAAAACAAGTGCAATTTACACATATTTGGTAGAAATGAAATTAAATTTGATTATTATGGAACATTAGGTAAACATTGTAATTAATCACACTTGTAACATATTTGATGAGTGTATATAATTGGAGCACCTTCCTCTCTCTCTATATATTATATAGTTATTATCATGACTGCTACAAACTTATAATTATTCCTTTTTTGGAATATGAGTTAAGAGAATTTATTTAACATGCTCACGTAAATGTAGGTTGAATGACCAAACTAAATAATTTGATTTTTCTTATCTTTTGTTAAAGTCCTTTGAGTTGAAAACTAATACATCCAGAAGATATTGTAAACATTTTTATTTTCCACTGCGATGAAATTCTAGCTCTGATTAATTCTATATTAGGTTACCAAATTCATCATCAATATTTAAATCTTCCTAGTAAAAAACAAAATATATTATAAAAAAAAATTCAAAGGTACTTAACGTAAGTTTTGGTTAATCCGGTTTCAGATGATATGATTCGACAATACATTCTAATAAAATGACATAATAATTTTATATTAGAATTTATAAACCAAAAGTCTTGTATGATATATATTCAAACTTTTCTTATAGTGGATATGCACAAAAATTCTCACGTTGATTAATCCATATTTAATTGCTCAACTGTGTATTCGTTCCTTATACATAGCACGTGTTTTTACTTTTATCTTGTTCGAGTTTAAAGGGTATAATTAATAAATTACATACTGTTTTTGAATTTTGATGTATGCATTCGGTTGGTAATGTTAATAACTCTATGCAGACAAATCCATTAATCTCACGTGCTTCTGATTCTTTTTTTAGGAAACTTCCAAGCGGTCCCAATTGTGAAATGTTCAAAATCCATATAGCGATCAATGAAGAAATCTCATTCTGAATCTATCTTAGTCCACTGACAATGGGGCATTTGTTCAGCCAATCAAATGGTTTATTCAGAAGCACCTTTTATATGGGCCATTGGTCAGCTAAATGATTCAGGTTTCTATAGAAGGGGATGGAGATAAAAAAATACCCAAGTGGGCTGGATGGAGAGAGTGGACTGAGCCAATAAACGAATAGGCCAGGGCACTGAAATGGGCTTAGCAATCCAAGTGCATGGTTTTGGGTGGTGTGTTCTGAGCATTTCCAATTGGGTCATAGGCTATATTTTTTCAATATTATATAAAGAAAAAAATTTACTAAACGATTTTATATAGCATATATATAAGCTTTCTAATCATTTATAAAATATTTTACAAAGTTTGAATTAAATCACCTAAACACCCTATTGATATAAAAAAGAAAAAAAACAACGATTGTTCCAATGTTCATATGTATTATTAATCGAAACATATTAAACCCACTTTCGACATTATTTTGCACTAGCAACACTTGTAATAACATCAATATACATCCAACAGTCACTATAATCGGTACATAAAACTGATTACATAAATTCAATGACATTAATAATGGTATAACGAAAATACACAATATACACAAACATGATAACGAAAACCACTAAAATCTAACTATCAACCAAATCTGGATTTTTTTATTCATTAATTAGTTTTATACTTAATTAAAATGACATTGTCAACAATTCCATTCAGTAATTAAGTAAATTAGGTCTTATGATGACCAGAGATGAATATCTTTATTGTAATGTGAAGATAGAGGTGGAATGCTTTGCTCGTTCCTGAAAAAGTTGGAGGGATCAACCTTAGTCTTCACACGAACCAGTCGATTGAAATTATTCCCAAAATATTTGAGCCCCCAAACACTAGCTTGTGTGTAGCTTGTGCTGTCTTGGCTGTTGATGCCTAAGTCAAGATCCCTGTAATTTAGATAAGCTGCTCTTGGGTTTGTCGAGACATAAGGGGACATGTAACTGTACAGTCTCCTGATCCAGTCCACGTGTCTTTCTAAATCACTATTTTCTGGACTGGTCCACCAAACAACATACTCGATCATGAATATATTACCTGCGCTATGTGGAAAAGGAGTTTCAGATTCTGAGTAAGTGCTCAATATCCCTCCGTATGGATTAAACTGTAGTTCAGCCCTATTTGCATCTTCTTCATGAAGAAGTCTCCATATCCCTTCTAAGCCATTTATAGGGATGGGATGTCTCACGTAATCTGATTTACCTTTGAAATAAATACTCTTATAAACGCCCTTTGGATTTCTGCTCAGCAAAATGTCAAGGGACTCGTTTTTCATATGTACAAAATAGAGTATGGACTCTATCCAACTCATTTCAGTACAATCTTCTTTCACCAGACCAAGCTCTGGCAATTTTTCTTGCATTATTAGCAGCAGATCATCAACTCCACCAAGATATAAGGAAGTGAAAGAAGCTTGTATCGTCCTGTTTCCATGTACTGGGGACCTGATACTTCTCAAGAAAAGCCTGACCAGAAGATTTTCATCAATCTTATCAGCAACATACTGCCACCTGTCGACCAGTTGGGTTGCATTTTGTTCCGACGTTCTGGTGACGGTGAAAACAGTTACAGTTTCGGGGACAGTAATTAACTCCACCTTGAAGGCGAGAACTATACCAAAACTAGCACCTCCGCCTCCTCGAATGGCCCAAAATAGATCCTCACCCATGGACCTGCGGTCCAGAATCTGGCCATCAGCGTTGATCAATTTGGCATCAATGATGTGATCTGCGGCAATGCCGTGCTTGCGGGACATCATGCTGTATCCGCCGCCAGAGAAATGCCCTCCGACGCCTACAGTCGGGCAACTGCCTGCCGTGATAGCAAGAGTCCTGCTGTGTCGAGCAATTGTATAGTACAATTGCCCGAGTGTGGCGCCTACTTCAACCCATGCAGTTTTGTCTTGTGTATTAACTGATATTGATCGGAAGTTCCTCATGTCTAAGATGACAAAAGGAACCCCAGATGTATAGGAAAGTCCCTCATAGTCGTGCCCGCCACTTCGGATTCTAATATGCGCTCCAAGTTTCTTGGAGCAGTAAATCACTGCTTGGATTTCAAGTTCATAAAAGGGGGTGATGATGAGAAGGGGTCTCCTGGGGGAGGTTGATGGTGGTCGAAGATTTTGTGTTGGTGATAGCAAAAGAGAAGCATATGATGCATTGTTGGGTGTATAAACAACGTTGGATGGATCTAAGTTTGAGAGTTCAAACTGATCGGTTAGACATTGAAGAAAATGTTTGTCTTGAGCAGATGAAGAGGCTCCCAAGACCCAAAAGTTTGCAAAGAGTAGCAGTTGGACTGTGATACCCCAAGAGTAGTCCATTTGTTTGCTTGATTATTCTAGTTTTATTGCTGTTGTTGATGGCTAAAACAGTTGTACTTATAGAGGTTTTCAAATCAACTGTTGCACCGGATCATCAGTAGACAATTCAAGCATATGATGGTGCACATTGGCACAAGTTTTTTATTCTGATAGTCCAAGTAGTCCTGCCAATCACTTGGGATTCCGATCCGCGTTCCAAGTGTTTATATACATTGATGTGCACTTGAGATTGGTGCAATGTTTTGACCGATGAAGTTGTTGCATTGAGAATTGGCATCAGGACAGATAGTGTTATCTGCTGCTGGTTTTATGCTTTTTGCTTAATCACCTCAAGAGATGAAGCCTGCAGCACAATAACCATTATATCTCTACAGGAAATAGCATTGAGAGAGAGAGAACCTGCAGAAAGTGAAACTGAAACTCAAGTTCCAACTCAAACTGAAAAAATATTGGTTGGCGATGAAGTCGCTATCATATGCAATTTGGAATTCTTGCCATTTAAGCCCTTCACCGCATAAAATATTTAGCATGTCTTTTACTTCTTTTACCCAAACCTGGGAAGTGGGCTGCCTCAAGTATATAGTCGTTCCCCACATTTGCATTGTGTTTGGATTTGTATTTTAGTTGTTTTATTTTGTATTTTGAAAATAGAAAGAGAAAAATAGAGATAAGTAAGTGTGTATTGAAAATAGTTGATATGTTTAAATTTGGGTGTAATTTAAAATATTTTGAATGTGCCAACTAATTATCTCCATACGTACTCATCGTCTACTTTGTTTTATAATACTCCAAGAACATGCATATGATTAAATGTTAAAGAAAACATATATTGATTCTCATCAATATCAATAAATCTATGCACACAAATTCATTAATCTCACGTGCTTCTGATTATTTTTTTAGGAAACTCCAAGCGCTCCCCATTGTGAAATGTTCAAATCCATCTAGCGATCAACCAAGAATGGGCCATTTGGTCGTGAAGACCCTCTTACTTAGTCCATATATAGATAAGTACTGAGCCCAGGTTTCCCTTTGAAACAAATATTCCCACTCCACTTCTTCTAACCATCTCAAGGGAGGGAGGCTGAGCCCAATTTAATGAACACGAATCTTGTATTCAAACCCTTCTGTCCAATAAGAGATTCACAGCCCAAACTAGGTTGATATTTTTCTGCACCGCCCATCAACATGGCTCATTTGGTCAAACCAACAACCTAATTTAGTATTTTAATATAAGAAAAAAAACAACAATTCTCATTGACCAATTCATCTGACACACAATATTTGTTCCACATCTTGTCCAATAATTACATTTGAATGCATGTGACATTATCTCCTACTAAAACTATCATGAAATTTTTTAAGTTAAATAAAAATATGTACAATAATCACCTCAATTCATGCTTATCGTTTTTATAATATACACATTTTCATATATTTTACACCAAATCAAATATTTTAATTACGCTAACAAAGTATACTTTTTTTCTTTTTCACTTTTTGCAGAAAGAAAATGCATCCAAAAGCTAAACACCAAAACAAATCAACCAAAGAACAAAGCAAAAGTTTATACGATATTACAATGTATGTGCGTATGTATTATTGTTAGTCCAAGAAAAGAAAAATCCTTAATCAATAGTTAGAGTCATTATGAACACAGATTAAAGGTGAGAAAAGCGGCAGAATGAATGATTAATCAGAGTCATCAACGTATGGCAGTGGGCCCGATTTGATACTGACAAACCAAATTTTGCTGGAGTACAGGCTAGCACAAATCATCACACAAAGGAATCTTAACGGCTCTAACGTGGGATGACAACAAATAAATGACCGTTGTGGGCCCTTTTCTTCTGCCTTTCAAAACATTTATGCTATATATAACCGTGCATTGCAGCCTTGTATATTCATCTCTCCCACACAACAAGCACTGGTTTTGTAGTAAAACCCTCCAGAAACCTGAAAGGCAAGATAAGAGGCAGGAAGGAAGTAAGTTTTAGTTAGATTGATTTTATTTCTTTGTGAAATTTTAATTTTCTTGTGTTCTTTCTGATAGAATCTATCTTTGGTTTTGTAGTATATTGGATTTTGAAGAGAGCCAGAGAGAAACCATGACTGTTGAGGTTAAAGTTGCTGACGCGGTGCAAGTGGCTGAGGAGCCAGTGAAGGTGGTGGCAGAAGAAGCTGAGAAGGTGGTAGCGGAGGAGAAGTGTGAAAAAGATGAATCCAAGCCCAAGATGGTGGAGAAAAGCTCTTCTTACAGAGAAGAGAGCAATTTTCTCTCTGATCTGAAAGAGCATGAGAAAAAGGCATTGAGTGAGCTGAAAGCCAAGCTTGAAGAGGCCATTCTTGGAAACACTCTCTTCAAGAAAGAAGAGAAGAAGGAGACAGCCAAAAAGCAGTCTAATGAAGAAGGAAATAAAACAGAGGAGAAAGCAACAGAAGAGTGTGAGAAAGAAGCTGAAAAGAATGAAGAGTGTGCTGAAGAGAAACCCAACGAATGTGAAAAACCCCAAGAAGCTGCTGAAGAAAAGCCCGACGAATGTGCCAAACCCCCCAAGGAACCTGAAGAAACAGAGCAACAGCCTGAGGCAGATGCTGAAGTTGATAGAGACATTTCAGAGCAACAGCCTGAGGCAGATGCTGAAGTTGATAGAGACATTTCCATCTGGGGAGTGCCCCTTTTGCCTAGTAAAGGTAATGAGAGCACGAATGTTGTTCTCTTGAAGTTCTTGAGGGCTAGGGAATTCAAGGTTAATGATGCCTTTGAGATGCTGAAAAAGACTCTTCAATGGAGGAAAGAATTCAAGATCGATACGATCTTGGATGAAGAATTCGGGGCTGATCTCGCCTCCGCCGCATACATGAGCGGCATTGATAGGCAAGGCCATCCCATTTGCTACAATATCTTTGGAGTTCTGGACAATGAAGAGATCTATGAGAAGACACTCGCGACAGAGGAGAAGCGCGAGCAGTTCTTGAGGTGGAGGGTTCAGCTCATGGAGAAAGGCATCCAGGAACTTAACTTCAAGCCCGATGGCATTAATTCACTAGTTCAGATAAATGATCTCAAGAATTCTCCAGGCCCATCCAAGAAGGAGGTCCGGGCTGCAGTGAACAAAGCAGTCGCACTCCTCCAGGACAACTACCCGGAATTGGCGGCCAAAAATGTGAGTGCTTTCTCCTGTGTTTTAATCAATCAAACTTGAATTTGAGGTCTATTTGAGAGCTAATTCATGGTGGGTTTTTGCTGGCAGATTTTCATCAATGTTCCATTCTGGTATTATGCTTTCCACTCCCTGTTAACTCCTTTCTTGACTCAAAGAACCAGAAGCAAATTAGTCTTTGCTCGCCCGTCTAAGGTCACTGAGACTCTGCTCAAGTACGTAATTCTTCACTATCAAATCTTATGCTCTTCGTGTGTACCATTGGTAGTTGCTGAATTAACGCCAAACATGATTCCCCTCTAGGTACATTCCTATCCAAGAAATCCCAATCCAGTATGGTGGAATTAAGAGAGAGAACGACTTTGAGTTTTCCGTTGCTGATGGTGAAGCTGCAGAAGTTGTGATCAAGACTGGATCAACTCAAACCATTGAGATCCCCACACCAGAGGTATATAAAACGATCATTAGACATAATTCCTTGAGAATAAATTAAAAATTTGTTGGAGTAGAGGTACAAAGAATGTTTGATGTTTCATCATTACAGGCTGGAACTACATTTATCTGGGACCTCATAGTTCTGGGGTGGGAGGTGAATTACACAGAGGAATTCGTGCCGACGGATGAGAACTCGTACACAATGATTATCCAGAAAGGAAAGAAAATGTGCTCAGATGAGGCACCAGTTCGCAAGACATTCAAGAACCAGGAACCAGGGAAAATCGTCCTCACTGTTCAGAATTGTTCTGGGAAGAAAAAGAAGCTGTTCTATCGGTACAAGGTCAAGAAGGCCTGCTTCTGATGATGGGCTGAATTATACCTTTTGCTGCGTGGAATTTTGGAGATTCTTTATTTGATTGATGATTCTTTTTAGACATTTTTATTATTATTATTCTTTCTTTCTGATGGCGTCAAAATTGTTTTTGTGTACATCAAGATTTTCACTCATTCAGTGTTTTTTTTTCAGTTTTTATGCTGGTTTCACTTGGCTATCAGTGTAAATGGAGTATTCATAATAATATTTGATACATTTTTACTTCTGGAGTGATTTCATCACCTCAGGCTTTATCCCTTATATGCTGCTCTTTGCATCCTGATCGTGGAAATTTTCTTCAAAGCCCTTCAATGCCCAAAACTGATTGATCATAGAACATTAAGTACCGGAACAATATTATGATATAACTTGAGGACCCGAATGTAAGTTAGAATATACATTCATATTCCATTAGTCTTTTATACAATAATTCATAATGTAGAATAACAGAGAATTCAATGCGCGCATTGAAACCCTTTTAAAGAATAACATAAGACTGTTCACATGTGGTAAACTATATTACGTTTTGTTGAATTGAATAAAAAGTAAATAGGACGAATCTATTCGCGGTAAATTAAATTCTACCTAAAGTGCATTCATTACATCATCGCAATAAACCACGCCAACTACTTAGATACATCATAATGATGTGCACACCCTGGCCTATAGCACAAAATTGGTCAGCGCTGCAGAGACCGATGCTAGCATTATACTTCAATAGGCTCATAAATTAACAAAGAGTAATTTGGTGTGACCTACGAGCAATCAAAGAGCTTTACATTCGATGCCAACACCACATCACTCAAAAATGGACATCGGCGACGAATATCCTGAAAAGCAGCAGCCTCCATATCTTGCAAATAATCGTAGAAATAGCCAAGAGACTGAAATACTAAGCTCTGTGTTTCTTAATTAGGGCAGCCGCATCAATATCGGAGTACTCACCGGTAACCCTGAAAAAATAAAGTTTAACTCAAGGGGGTAATAAGGAGCATGAAATAGGCGCTACGCAGTGTAAATATATATGTAGCAACCTGAATAAGCTATTTGCCTGGATCGTCCATAACCTAAACAAGTGACTTGCATCAGGTGTTATATGAGGTGATCACATCAACTAGGGTTTTTGTGCTTACTCCAACAGTAAAAAGTCATAGCAGTTACCTTTCTCGAGTTACTACAGCATTAAATATGAGCTTTCAGCTCACAATGATTATCCTATATGCAATTCTGTTTCTTAATATGGGCGAAATTGGTCATCTAAATAGACATCCAAATTGGCGTTATAAAGTAAATAAAATCAGTAGATCCTCTTAGGTGACTTTAACAAAATATTTTACAGCACGTCAATTGTATCCTTACGTGGTATTGCTGCATCAGAAATCTAAAAAGGTATGATCAATTTAATATTATCTTTCGAGTGAGAAAAATGCACATCGATAAATATCATACCTGTTATATGACAAATAGGCATCACCAATTGTTCCTATGACTTTATTCCGTACTTTCCGCACACAAACCTGGAGGTACAAATGAGTGGCTAAGATTTGGTAACTGATGTCCAGTAGTATTAGGCTAGTAATAGTGTCACTAGTATGCAGACCTGAACTAGATCAACAGGACCAGCCTCTGGATCCCTGTTACGGTGGATAACAATTCCATTGTCACATTTGTTTATGAAGTGTGCACTCCCACTGATGTCATACATATTTGGAGGGCCCCCAATCCAATTATGCAACTACCAAAATAAGTTGAAAGAGTTATTACAAGAAAAATCACAAAGCAAATATGAAGGATTGCAATAGCCAACCTGTCTTGGATGAGCCACAAACCAAACATGGCATCCATGATGCTGAGCAAATCGTTTGATTTTTGTCAGCATCTGACTCACATACTCCGTCTCAGTCCTATTTGCATATCCATAAGAAAATAAGTCAAAGGAAATGTACAGATGAAGTATTATTGCAATAATGTTCACCAAAACCTCAATGCAAAGCATTGAAACATGAAGTTAGTTTGATGAAGATCTCAAAGAGGGAGGGAAAAGGATATGGTTAGATAATCAAAGGCCACCTCAAAATTAATCAAAATGGGTTTTTTCTTGTTGGGTTTCTGGAAGAAATAGCAACTGAAATTAGCTGTTATTGGTAAATTTTACAGCACCAAGGAGAAATAAACATCAAATTGTGGGTTGACTATTGATATTGATAGACAGACACACCCCCCCCCCCCAAAAAAAAAAATAAGAAAGAAGACCCCCCCCCCCCCCCAAAAAAAAAAATTAACAAAGAAAGAAAATTGAGAGAAGGTTACTGATAAACACGAGTACAAACTTCTACAAGATAAAATAAGAAGACTCACTGATTAGGAGGACGTTGATGATCAAGTTCATTATATGGATCAATTACAAGCCCGTTCACCCCATGACGCAGAACTGCTATTCTTGCAAGATCAAGAACCCAATTTATACTTGGAAGGCAATCATTCTCACACCTGTTTCATTAAGCATACACAGACCACACTCAAAAGAAGAAAACCTCATACAGCAAAATATTCCTCCCAGGATTTCAAAAAGACATGTCAATTGTCAGAAACATCATATCTAAGCTCCTAATCTGTGCTTACAACTTTACTTAAAATTAATAAATATATAACTTTACCATTCATGTGACACAGTTAATCATAATATTTTCACAAATCAGTAAACACGTGTTGCATTTTCCATATGAATGTAACTATGCATAAAAATCTATGTAAGAAACATGTGGATGTACGAAGCACAAACCTTATCAGAGAAAATGAATCACTGAGCCACTTCTTTCCTTGCTCTAATTCCTCAACGCTCATCCTCTCAACAGACTCCCCATATCTGTTTATTAGCAAGACAATGAACAAGTAATTAATCGAAATCTGCAACCTCTGAAAGAATGTATGAGTTATACTTATATAACAGTGACCATCTCTCATTCTCTAGGACCTAAAGCCTAGAGGCTAAAGGGATGCCGCAGATCTTGCAATATAGGCCAAAAAATTGCTAGATCTTTTCTCAAGCAAATATTGGAAATGTCAGCAACCACACAATCAGGAATGGCTTTCTCTCGGTGACCAGTAAAAAGAGACCTTATTTCTGGACAACTGAACCAAAAATTCTTGCAAAATCTAACCTTGCTGAAGAAAAAGAAAAGAGTGAAAATGTGAAATCATTTGAGATAATTTCTTATTATATGTGAATTCAGCACTTCACTTTAATTTAATCAAGCATGCAGTAATTTGACGATTCAGTACATAAAAAAGAATATGTAAACGCTGCAGATAACAACATATACTAGAAATAAAAAGCAATTCAAGGTATAAGAGAGGGATCGGTTTTCAGCTTTCAGCTTGTGAAAGAGTTGACAGTGCCCAAGATGACATTTGGCATGAACAACTTTGGTCCAAAAAGATTACTAAATTGGGTAATGACTTCCCCCAGCCATGAATTCGGATGCAACTCATGTAAAATGGACCATTACATACCTAACATCAAAGAAAGGCTTCCTAATATGTTTCTCCAAAAGTTTTCTTGCATGTTCTCGTACCTGGAAAACCATGAATCATGTAATGAGTAAGATAAATATACAAACTATGTATGTCCAAACTTCGGAAAAGTAAAACTCTGTTGAAGTGGAATGTATAAACTTGGTAAAGAAAATAAGTCAATTGTTAAATTATAACAGAACTTTTCACTTTTTTAGCATGACAGATACATCAATTATGTCACTAGTGCACCTCCAAAGCTTAGGCATAGTTCTGGAGAACTTTTATCAGCTTGTCACATCGACAAAAGGAAAAGGTAAAAAAACTTGAATAATAATATCAACAACAAGAATAATAATAAGAAGAAGAAGAAGAAGAATGAAAACAAAAAGAAAGAATAAGAAATAAATAGTTTATTTGACTTAACATTTTTCATATTTCACAGGAAATCACAACACGAAGTTAATTCACCAATGTTAATTGTCATCAGATGTACAGCACACCACTAACAAGTTTACAGGGATAAGACGCACGTATTAGGCATAGCTACCTACATAATAATACTTGCCAACAACTTTTAGCACATACCCTTTCAATGTTCCTGGTTAGAGAGCAAAGAGAACACATAATTTTAACGACAGTGAGACTCGGGGAACCACATTACCTTATTTTCCATAGAGCAAAGAGCAAATTTCCAACCAACACTATGGTTGATATTGCATAATAGAGCATCAATCCACTCACTCTTGCCTGAATTTGGAACTCCTGTGACAATTGTCAATTCTCCTGGCACCACCTGTCCCAAATTAGACAGTTGAAAAACTCGATGTTAACATGGAACAAAGATATCCATCCATCTTCGCATATCCTTATATTAGATTTCTCTAACAGCAGGCAATGAAATGACTTAGAACTTCCACGGCTACCACTTAGAAGCTAGAATTCATTAGTAGTAGATTAAACACAAATTAATTGTTGTGATTCATGTTTCATGAACTAAAAAGCCCCAGCTTATGTAAGACAACACATGCCATCAAATGAAAAACCAAGGGACCAGTGATTAAAAACAGCATCAATATGATACAATGTTTTCAATCAACAACATAGCACATTGACATCGCCACTTACATTATATAATTCATTGAGAGCCCTCCATCCAGTTGAAACACCAAGCTCGAAACCAAGCGACTGATGATAGTAGTCATCAATCTCATCAAAGTAATCTTTGAAATTGAACAGCCCTCTTATCGGATAAAGCTCAGCATTTTCAATTACTTCCCTCAGTGCATCAGGACCCATATACATAAGCACCTGTATTAACAAGACCGTCAATGTGGCAACTCAAGTGAACAAGTGCAGTAGGGACCACATCAAGACCACAACAGACGAGTAAGGCTCTAGTACAATATAAGATGTTTCTGAGAATGATCATGAAAGGAACATTTTCTTGTAAGCATTTAAAACATCAAAAATCTCTAAAACAGCATTCACGACAACACAAAAATAAAGATCAAATGGTTCCTATAAGTTAAACTCTGTGATCAAGAAACCAAGTTTCCTGGGATTGTCATCCACAAGATATATTATACAAGACAGCACAGTTCCATAATGTTGCAGCAAATTCATTCGCTTCCAGAACCAGAGAGCTTTCTTTTCTTTCCTTTTCTTTTTTGTGACTTAAGAACCAGAGAGCTAAAAAGGCTTAAAATAGACAAACTAAACACACAGATTCTACAAATTCAGAAATTGGATGTCCAACCTCATTTGCATCTTTAAAACTTTCAGAGTCATTCTTTTTTGGCCATTTGACTCTCCAACACCTGAATGACAGCAACCAATAAACCTCAGATTTATTGAATTTAATAGAGACCATAAGCATGGTAATACATTATATATATGGGGATAGGCATCAGAAACCTCTCCCTCCCCAAGCGCCTTGCAAGTTCTTCAGCTAAGGCTTGACCAGGAGGATCACCATCAGTGGCAAGAATTATGCGAGATGCCTTAAGAACATCAGAAAATCAAATGCTCACATTTAGCCATTTGCCTGTGCAATTTAAAAAAAATTAAAAGGAAGTTACTTAATGAACCTTCGCCGTGTAATCTTTGCAGTTCCATAGATATTTATACTTCGTGTCCTAGCTTCAAAAAAGATGAAAAGACAATTAGCAACCTCAATAAGTTGAGAGAATATTTCATGTCATAACAACAAACACTGTAGTTCTTCCACCACTGATTTAAACTATATTACATTGGAAACCTCGAAATGGCATAACAGTTACGTAGAGCAACTGCATATGACAAGGAACAACCAATATCTGTCAGCTACAAGACAAAGGTATTGTTCTACCCTTAAACTTAGAAAAACTTGAACTCTACTTCTAGCGCTGCGGTAAAAAATTGTGCCACAGATGATGCTAGAGACAAGCAGCATATTCCTAAGGTAGGTAGAAATATAATATTAAATGAGTCAAACACAATTGATATTGATGCACGGATACAACGAAAAACACGGGAGATCTTAACAAAATCAATTGCATATTGCAAACATGCAGTTATCAAAAACTTCGAATCTCCAAAGGATAAATTTGTTAAAACTAAGGAAAAAGTGGACATAGTGGAATGCTACTTCAGAAATACAGCTAGACAGATACCTCTTCCTCTGAGGGCAATGCCTTATTTGAGACTTTTGGAGGGGCACCATCAGGAACACTCACACAGTTTTTGAAGCCAGCCTCTTCCATTGCAAGCTTGTCCATTTCACCCTCAACCTTAAAGAAACAGATCAGTAAAGTAATGAGGTGCGGCTCAAATTATTGTAAGTTTGTAACTGAATGCAGCCAGCTGTAGTGATTACAATGATGATATCACTTGCTTCCTTTATATCATCCAGCCCGTAGAAGATCTTTTCAGTATCGGCTTCCTGTATTACCACGTAGCATTATCAGATGTACAGTGCAGAAGCATCTAATTACATTATTGTCATTCAAAGAAATGTCCGCAATAGGAATATTTTCTTTTTCATTTTTGCATGGGGAGGTAAATATCAAAGACAGAAGTATATATAACCAAAACTCGGCCACAAACCAAGAACCATCAGATAAATATACCTGCCAAAACTTTTTGGTAATATCACGATACTTGCAGCTTACAAGCTCACCATTTCTTCGATAGGTGAATGCAATAACAATCTGCCCAAACATCATCACTAGAAGTTAGGCAGAAAATCAGCACATAATTTTAAAAGCTATTTAAATGCAGAAGTCTCTGAGGCGGGTTCTCTAAGAAGGGCTCAAAACTTCCATCAACAAGCAAAGCATTGAGGAGTCGAACTCTATAGTAATGTGAACAGAAAGATTATTTTAGACATAATAAATATAACAGTGCCGTATTCTAGTAGGGGAAAAAATATCTATGCACCTGATTCCCTGTTCTTTTCTGCAAGACAGCATTTCTTCGTAATGTTTCTCCAGATATCATGCGCTCAGCAAAATATGCAAGTAGCTGGAAGAAAAGTAAAAAATCAATAAGTTATGTATGTTGGTTGATGCATGGAATAACAGAAACTCAAGAGAAGGAATGTAGATTCATATAAAGCAAAAAGGATCCAATAACTTACCCAGAAAAGAAAAAGGTACAGTCCAATATATTTGTTGCTAAACCTGAAATAGTTGTTGCATATTTTTAAAGTGGATAGCTTGCATCAAGCTGGACAAGACACTGCAACTCGCATTTTCTACCCTATTTGTCACTATCAGTCACTTGACTACTTCACAACGCCATCCCAATAGTTTGCTAATTGTGGCTTTATAGGGCTCCCAATGTAACTTTCATCATCATTATAAAAGAGAGAAGAACGAAATTTTTCCGAAATACTTGTCCTTATAAGGTGGAGTTTTCAATTAAAAGCTTTTATTAGTTGGCTCAAAGAGAAATTTTGCAACATGTCCAAACAGGAGACTAACATACACCACTAGTGAAACAAACTTTCATGCCTGACTAGCTTAAAACTAGGTTAAACCAATATAGGTATTATATAGACACATCATCTGATTCTCCAACATCAAAGATTTTCTAAACATGCCGTTAATCCCACAGTGGATAGAAAGAATTCCACAATCAAAATTTTTTAGACTTCATCAGCAAATAAAATCAAGAGGAGGTAACTTCTCAAGCAGGTTTTCAAAACAAGTTGATAATACTGTTCAACATGTCAGCAGAAAAGCACTCCATTAGTGAATATATTAACAATAACTACCTCATTACACAAAGGTTCAAGTCCCAAACTCTCCTCTGTGATTATTCTAGTTGCCTGCTTTATTCTGGTGATCTTACTCATTGTTTCAAAAGTCGATCTAACATCTGCATACGCCTGAAATCACAAGGGGACGAGCAAATGTGAATAGCATCACTAGAAGTGTTCATCTTGCTTGATTCAAAAGCTTACACGAGTAGTGCCCTTCCACCCGCATTTAGCCCGAAAGCAGGTCCATACTGCCGCCGACCTATGACATACAGGCAACTATTGGCAACACATAACATTGCAACTGAACTGAACATACAAAGAATATGAAAATTCAAAATAGGCAATAAGTTATGAACATATAATAAAGGGAAGTACCCATCCTCTGTGATATGTAGAGATAAGCTCTTCTCCTCCGAGTCCCCACCTTTACACTATAAAATCAACAAAGCCATTAAGAGAATGAAACAAATGATAGGCATAAGAACAGCCCAATGTTTGTGTTTACAATCCCTACAACATAACCCAGCATATTTCAGATTTTACTCTTATCAAAATTAAAGAATCTCATTGACAAGAAGAAGGATATAAAGATTTATTTCAGCATTCTACAATTGTGAAAACGCCTAAAATATTGGAGGAACTTTTTAATCCTCATAACCTCAGGGTGCTAGGTAAAAGGCTAGTCGCATTAACAAGGTCCTCTCCTCTGAAAGAGCTGTAAGTGCCATTCATGTTAAATGTCTCCTTTTGTACATTCTTAAAGTAGGTTTATCAATTTATCATATCTAAGAAACTTAGTTGCACTCATGCATACAGAGAGAGAGAGAGGGATTTTACACATCAGAAACAATTTACATCAATTCCTGCAAACAAGTGGCACAGCAGTATGCTCTCAAGTAATATATTATCTGAAAGCAATCTACAGGAATACCTTTAATGTAAAAATGCAAAATGCTGATCTCTCACCTCACATTTTAAGGGAAATTCTATTGGATTCAGGCTATACTTGCAGAAACTATGAGCAAACCCCATGTAAATTTTTTCTTTGAACTTCATAAAGTGCCATTTTAGACCCAAAAGCTATTCCCTCCTAAACACGGATATATTGCAGTATTATGTATCACATTATGCAGGAGCTAACTCATATGAAGAATGAAATTCAGGAACAAAAAGTGCCACATCAGAAGAAAATCATTTATTTTATTTGTTTGCTTTTGTCCATTCCACTCTGCCATATTTCATGCAAGAAAATAGTACAGTTGGAAAGTAATTGTCGGATTCAGTAACAGGAAAAATCTCAGTTACCACATATGCTAAGCTATCCAGAACAATAAATTGAACAATGTTAAATATTTCTCTAAAGAAAAACATCCAAAACAGCATACGCTTGGACAAAGCAAACCGTTGTATTGCCCCGGCATACAAGCATTCCCATCAAATCCAATTTCCTGCAACTTCTTTCGTAGCATGATAAGAAGTTTCTCATCCACCAATTGCTTCTCCAGAGTCTCAACATCAACAGCGGGGACTACACAATCAAATTTAAAGAAGTATTTAGGAAACAGGTATGAGAATGCAAATACTATTGTGTTGATATCACCAGCCTGCAAATCTCCAGGTGCATCTACCAGTAAATTTATAGCATTCTTTGTTTTGAGGAGATAGGTACCATCCCACTTACACATCCAAACATATGACTCATCTAGAAAACAAGCCAATCCTTTTCACTGCTAAATCTTATTGGTGTAATGTACAACTCCAATTCAAGTATCACCATAAGTTGTGCCTCGGTCGAGACTGTCTTTGCTCACCAATAAGAAAATATGTCTAATAATAATAAAGAAATAAGGAATAAGTATGCAACGAACTGAACCCAAAAAGGGACAAAGAAACTCCAGAACCAAACCTTCTCACCTTAAACCCACCCACCAAAAGAAAGAAGTTAAGAAAAAAAAAGAAGTAGAAGAAGAGCATGCAAGAAGAAAAGAAACTTTAAGCAATAGAATAGTTGAATCCCGCCGTTCCTTTCCACAACAAAAGAAAGAAAGTTCAAGAAGTAGAAAACTAGCAAAAGTACTCCAACATTGTTTATCAACGTCCCAAGAAAATATTAAAGATTGTTCGAAGAAAACAATCAGAACAACAAACAATCACGTCATCGAAAGGGAAAAGCACTTACTCGGTCTAGGAATGGGCATGGCGTTGTAGGGGGTATAACTGTAGCGGGACGCCCTCTGATAAACTGGAGAAAAGTGTCTCGGTGAAGAAAAAGTAATAAAGTTTTTAGACGGAGTGGCGGAAGAGTTGAAGAGCAGAAAATTCTTGGAGCCCATGAAAAAAATTCTGGTACTAGTTGAATTAGGGCAGAAGAAGAGTTTTCTCTGGGGTGAAAGAAGCATGTCTTCGCGCCTCAAGATTTTTCTTGTTAGAAACAGAAAGCAGAAGAAGGGGTTTGAATTTCCATGGAGGGTTTTGAGAAAAACGAAGAGGTGATTGTTTTGCCTCTTTGAATTTTCAGATTCTAAAATACAAAATGCAGCAAACTTAACCCCTTCTCCCTCCCATCGGCCTCGGCCCCCTTCTTTGTTCTATACATTATACATTTTTTGGGCAATTTCCAGCCCAAACAAAAAATGTAGCCAACCCGAAGAAAAAGGTAGCGGCCCAAATCAACATAAGTTCACAACATTTTTGGGGCAATTTCCGAGGATGGAGTATACTGAGAGCTATTGCTATCCAGTATGAGGTCTACTAAGGACATTGCTGAAGTATAAAAGAGTAAATAACTTGTACCTTTTTTCTTATTAAAATATCTTCTTCTTTTTAGGTCTACTAAGGACAATACTGAAGACTCATAACATGCAAAGTAATAATGTCCAGTATGGAATGTGCTGAACCAATAAATTAAGAAAACTCTACTTATTACTAAAATTATCCATTTTTGGTTTCTCTTGGGTCAAAATATACACATCAACATGCATGAGCATTGTTGGGTTCCTTTTTCAGGTGAAATAAACAAATAAAATATGTATTACAAAAATTAGAAGGCCCAAGAAGAATTTATAAAGATCCACACATCTCCCAGGTTATCAATCTAAACTTTGCATCTGATACAATTCAGCGTTGTCAATTGCATCTCTTAGAGCATCCGCACCCAAATACTCGAGTACCTGTGTTGATGTCAACACTAATCAATCTAGGAATGACAGTTAGATGGATTAGATGAAAAAAACGATTAGGTATGACAAGGAGTCGGGTCGGTTTTGGGTCTGGATGAGACCCGGAACCATTGCCATCCCTAATTGTTGTTTAAAAGATAAGTTTCACAAAACAATAGGAGAACAAACTTCAAACCTCGTTTGCATCTTTGAAAGAGTTTGCCTCATCTTTCTTCGGCCAATGTACTCGCCAACATCTAACAATCATCAAAAGGAAAACAAGAAATTAGGTAATGAGCAATCGTACATGTAAGGAAAAGAATATCAGCCTAGGAATTTAGAACATTATACAGAAAAGTCCTTGTGTTTCGAAAAGTAACCAAGGATCCTCAAATGTGTTTAATAGATGCAATTAAATATCTAAGTGTTGCTTCAAAACTAAATGAAACAAGAAACCTTTCCCGCCCAAGACGACGAGCAAGCTCCTCAGCTAAAGATTGGCCAGGTACATCACCATCAGTTGCCAAGATTATTCGAGAGGCCTGATGAGGATTGAAAAGTCAAGTAATATAGGAAAGGTTTCCAACCTAATTTGGAGGAACATACACAGATATTCAAGATTTTCAACCTTGTCCAAATAATCCTCGCAGTTCCATAGGTATTGGAAGCGGGTGTCCTGAAGTGATAAGAATACAAAGGCATCTATAAATTACACATACATTAAGAACTAGAAAAGCAACAGCAAATTACTTGTGAGCTAACAAGAATCATAAGATGTCGACCGAACCTTCTCTGGAGATGGAATTTCTTTGAGCGAAACGGTTTGTGGTGCACCGCTAGGAACGCTAACACAGTTGCAATAACCAGCTTCTTCCAAGGATAGCTTGTCTATTTCACCTTCAACCTATGATCACAAAAAAGCCGAACAGTGATAATCAGGCATAAGCAGATGCATCTATAAGTAGCAGTGAGTGTCCAAGTGATTACTATTATGATCTCGTCTGCCTCAGCAATGTCGTCAAGTCCATAAAGATACTTTTCTGTATTTCTTTCCTGAAAATTGAAGGACCAAAATCATTTAATAGTAAGAATGAAATTAGATTCTACTCATTTGAAAATTATGAACCAAAAGGGAGATTCAAGAAAGAATAATGCTCTAAACAGTTTTTTAAGGTCAATCGATAATAGTTTGTGAATGTGAGAGGGAAGATCCCTTGGCCAGCATCGAGAATTAATTATAAGATATCTCTGCAAGAATACTAATTACCAAACAGCTTACTAAAACAAACTTGAGGCACTTAAAACAAATTGCTTTTACAATTTCCATTGACATTCATCACAGGTACGGAAAAATCAGTGCTATAAAAAAATACCTGCCAATACCTCTTTTCGATGGTCCGGTACTTGCAGCCTACAAGGTGTCCATTTTGCCTATAAGTGAAGGCAATGATTTTCTGCATTGGAACAAAGAAAACTAGCAAAGAGTTAACCAGACATACAACCCAAACCTTTCCAGACATACAAGCCACTACAAAAATCCTATGTGGTCTCCATGTGTGCATACAACTAAAAATTACACGTCCCTTCTGCATTCAGTCACCTCGCCGTCAACTAAAAGTTTAGTTGAAATGCAAGTCTAGGTATGTATATTCAAATTTGGTAGCAAACTATCAACATTTCACTCCCTTTTCACGTAAGGACATGTGTTTAAGTTTCAAAAGTATACTTCCATGCTTGTTTCAACCTGACATTAGATATAAAAAGTAATATTTCAACAACTCAACAGTTTCTTGCACCCTTGCACCAGCCCCCACTTGATTGTTATGTTGGCTTTACCATGCTCTATATTAAAGAACCCCAATTGCTGAACCCTACAAAACTTATTGTTCTCCAACATATTAATGCTACAACTAGAGTTTCTGCAGGGGGTACTCCCCCTGTCATACAATCAATTTGCTTCTTTGAAGTTTCAATAAAGGTTTCATTTGATATCTTCAGTTATGCAATAAGCATTGGTATCATACAAAATCATAATGCAGCACTATAATCATTGAAACACCATGGCAGAATTTGATCAAAAAATTGGTAATTTTGCAAAGAACTAGAAAATGAGACCATAGGATCTGTGAAAGAAGGGTATGTGAAAAAGTCATTCACTTACCTGATCACCAGCAACTTGCATAACTTTATTTCTCTCCAGTGTTTCCTTCGATATCATTCTCTCAGCAAAGTAAGCAAGCAACTGAAGCATAACAAAACTTGAGTATGTCATCCATGAAAAGAATGCTCATTAATTAAGAGGCACTGCTTAGTCTCGTAGCATATGGATACTAGTCTACCCCATACGGGTAACATCAGCAAATGATGTAATTAGTGACCTTATAGAATTTCGTTATTCATCCAAATGCATTGACCACCATCCATTAAAGGTAAAAGTCTGCTGGTAAGAAGTGATTGTGGTACCTCATTTCCCAGCATTTGTAGCCTTAGACTTTCCATTGTCAACGGCCAAGAGGAAGTGAGTTTTCCATGTCGGCCGACAACAGGATAGGCCTTTTTGGTGTCTGCAAAGACCTGCAACGGAAGTTATCATCTGCAGAAAGGATATGACTTCAAGGTTCAAAAGACTAGAAAAGACAAAAAGAAATGTAAATTGACCTTGCCAGCCCATCCACATTGTAAATTGAAACACCTCCATAACGCATAACTCCTGACATTTGATAAGAATAAATGTATCAGAACAATCATTTTGGATTGTATAAATGAATTGAATCTGCTAATTACCAGTTCCGGTTTATGTGAAAAGACAGACTCCTGTGAATCGATTTTCCACCTTTACACTGATTTGAAAGAAGAATCCCCATCAACACTAGTAGTTAAGATACACAAAACAGAGTCGTGACAGTGACTGAAAAATCCATCAACACTAATGAACAGTTACTTTTCTGTGCCTCACAAAAACACACAGAGAATAGAATCTTGATAAAATATCTTCCCAAGTCTTGTTCGAATTTTCCTGATTACGTTCATTCAAGGTTCAAGAACGCCCAAGAAAATCCAAGAAACTAAATTAGACAAAAGAAAATGATACCTTGGGACAATATAAGTGATCATATACGCCAGGCGTACAAGAATCAGAGTTTATTCCAAGGGCCTCAATTTTTTGCTTCAGTTTGGCAAAAGCAGTTTTCCCTTCCTCTTCCTCTCCCTCTTCCTCGCCCACATCAGCTTTGACTTCCAACAAGAGAGATGGGCAAAAAGAACCAAGGCATTATGTCTCTAAAGCAGTATAAAAAGAGTGAAACAATTTGAGGAAGATAGTGAGTAAAGAAACCTGTTGGTTTGGCTGACCGGGGATTACAAAAAGACCTGAACCCATTACTGCGCAGCGAAATTCTCCATAAAGATTGGAGAGAATGGAGTAAGAAATTATTGGGACGGTCTATAGACGGTAAATCTGATGAAGTGTTCGGGGCCAAAAGGCAAGGCCGCTGAAATAGTGGTGCGCGGAGGCGCGCCTGAAGAGGCATTTCAAGTGATTATCTATTATGCTACTGTTGCACTGTTTCTTGAAATTCTGGGGGAAAGTGGGAAACAAACTAACGTAGCTGGTTCCACTATTCCTGTTCGTTTTCGAACAGCGTTTTCCTGTCGTTTAACCAGGTCTCTTGGATTTAGTAAAATTTGGGAAAAATACAATTTAGTCCTGTAATATAAAATAATAATTTTTCTTTTATATTTTTTATATTATAGCAATTTATTCGTTTATTTTTTTAAAAAAAAGAGTAATTTACTCTATTACAATTACATGGGAGAAAATTGCATTAAACCCAATAATACAAATTTTAATTAATTATATTAATTAAAACTAAATAGAGCGATAACAAAAAAATATTAATAAAGAAAAGGATAATTAAACCGCTTGTCGTACAATAACTGGTGTAAATATATATATACATATAGACACCTTTTGAATAATTACATATATAATAATTGCATATATTATATATGTCGTACAATAACTGGTGTAAATATATATATATACATATAGACACCCTTCGAATAATTACATATATAATATTCATGAGATTTGCTTCTATGTTCATCCACTAGTTAAAATCTATTGAATGTGTGGACATTACCAAAAGAAATTAGAGAAAAAAGATCGTATTTATCCTCAATTGATTATTGATTTATCACAAGTCAAACAAATATTTTTAATCAAACTACCAAGATATATTTTCAGTTTTATAAGAGTACTTCCGTTAAAAAAATAATTTGATATGCAACAAGTCGATATTAAAATAATGAAGGGTGGATATCGATTTTCATTCAGTTTTTTGATAATATTAATAAATTTAATTATTTTTTTTAATTAAAAAATATATTTATTATATAAAAGCAAATTTTTAAGACAATAAATATAATTTATCAAATCATAAAATCTATGCAATTACTCTCAATCTTCACAAGGAGGGTGGCATAATTATCCCTAAAAAGATGAAGTAGAACACTAGAATTAGAGACAGATAAGAAATAAAGCTTGAATATCATAAATAAGTGAAGAAAATACACAAGGAAAACTCCCTGTAACTTCGTTTACTTCAGCCGCAAACCGCTGCCAAACTGCCTGCAACCGCCGCGGCTACGTTTTACAGTTTGCTCTAAGATGCAAAATCATCAGCATTTATGCGGACACCCATATTGTCTCAATGGCTTCCATCTCTGCAGATTCTCTTCATCTCTTGACTGCACTTTTATCAATCTCAATTCCTGTAATATTTACAGCGACAGTGGTTGAGGACCTCGACAACTTGCAGCCACCGCCAGACTTCAACTCCACAATTATCAACAACTGCCTCAGAAACCCTTCTCTCAGATACTGCAACTCAACCCCTTTTGATCTTCACCAAATTTTCAAGTCCACCATTGTTGCAAGCCATTTATGCAACATTTCCAGTAATCCCAACTGCGTCGAATCCTTTCCCAAAATTGACCTTCACTCCCAACCGAAAATAGCACCGCTTTATCTATCTTTCACCTTCTTCTGGAAATACTGCCCCTTAACCATACTATCCATTGATCTCTCCAACAATTCTCTCAAGGGTAATTTCCCAACTGATGTTTTTTACTGTTCTCAAATCCAGGCCCTGGATTTGAGCCACAATAACCTTTCTGGTGATCTGCCTATTCACAACTTTTCCCTGTTGGAAAATCTCACGTTTCTTAACTTATCTTATAATGACTTTACTGAGTGTAGAATCTCTGATTCACACTTTTTCGAGCGTTTCAATTCGACGAGTTTCGTTCGTTCGGGTCTTGTTCCGAATCACAAAGAGTTCAGGATCAAGGCTGTGCTTCTATTGGTTGGTTTTCCAGTTCTTGTGTTAGTAATGGTGGTTTTCTGGGGTTGGCTCTGTTTCTTTCGGAGGCGCAACAGACACATGTTTACGCCGTCAATTCTCAAGGCAGCAACTGATGGATTTTCAGTAAGAAATTTGGTGGGGAGAAATGGTAGAGCTAGTGTATACAGAGGAGTATTGAGGGATGGAAGTGAAGTAAGAGTTGAGATTTATCTGGATACAATGTCAATAGAGAATCGAAGGAGATTCGTCGAACATTGCAAGATTCTTGTTCAGTTACAGCATAAGAACATAGTCCCTGTATTGGGGTGGTGCGATAGCCGTAGATTGATGGCCATTGTAACTGAATGGGTAGATGGACAGAACATTGAGACATGGCTTTCAACATGTAATCCTCCATGGAAGCAAAGGGTACAAGTAATATTAGGAATTGCGGCAGGGGTTTGTTATTTGCATGAAGAATGGCCACAGGTTGGGTACAACCTCAAAACAAGAAACATGATGCTGTCTGTAGATGGAGAACCGCTCATAACAAGGTTCAAATTACTTGATGATCATCACAGCAGCACAAAGAGTAAGTCCCAACTATGATTTATTAGTCATATACATTTTATGGTTTACCCATCTTAATAGTGCTAAATTCATGTTAAACTGTCGTGGTTGCATGCAGAAACATATGAGTTTGGAATGTTCATGTTGGAGATAGTTACAAATAGGAGGGCCGCGAAAGAGCTTGAAAAGTCTGTAGACATTGTTGAGTGGGTGAAATCGAATTACCCTGATAACGTGGAGAATGTGATTGACAAGAGAATGAAGAAGAGGGTAGAGATTGTTTCTGAGGCAGCAGAGGTTCTTGAATTTGGATTGACATGCATAGATGTATCAAAAAGCCATCAACCGAGCTGGGATAGAATCTGTGATCTTCTATCAGACATTTCCTCAACGGCAATATCTTCAGCATCAGGGGACCGTAAGACTTCCCGTGTAGAGAGAGGCGGCAGAGACCGTCAGCATGTGCATCACAGAGGAGTTGAATAACTTTTAAGCATTACTGCTATAATTAGCCCATATGTATGCAACATGTAAACTCAAAACACTCAAAAGCCTCAGTTATGCAACAACATTTCCAGGAACGCTTATCTAATTACATGTTCTCCGGGTACTGATCACTTGCTGATGATTAATAATCCATCAGGAGAAGACGAGGATCTAATCCGCATCAGCAGTGCGTAATCATCTGTTTTTAACAGAAAAAGAATTTCTTGTTATTACCGCACATCATCAGTATGTATTAATTATGTACACAAATTGTTCTCTGCACAATGTATATGAGCACGCAGTTTTTACCTATTAACAGACTGAAATTCAATATTAAGAACCTAAATTAATGCCTCTTGCAAACTACGTTAAAATTCTTCTGAAATTAATGCTATATTTCATCTCATTAAGAATAAAAACATTAAACTACCAAAACTTTTAGTTACGTTTTTTTTCCTTGGTTTTATTAATAGTCCTATTTCAAGGTTAAAAAAAAAACAAAAACATCTACATAGGCTACAATGGTAATTAATTAAAAAGAATGAGAAAGTTTCATTTTTTTAGAACTTGTAGGTCATGAAGTAACGGTTAGAGGAGAAATCAGCCGCCAATAATTAACCCTAAAAGCTCATTATGCCCTCCTAATAATTAGGAATTAGTTACCCGTTTTAATGACCATATTACATATTATCTCCTCCCAATCCAATAACCCCCGCCCCCACGTCCTCTCTCTCTCTCTCTCTCTCTCTCTCTCTTCACTGGTAGTTTTTCGTTTAGGTCTACTGATATTCAAACTAGTGGTAGTAAAAGACAAAAGAATCACCCTCAGGTATTCTCTCCTACAATATCTTCTTTTACTTCACATGTTTTAACTTTCCCTCCATTTCTACTTCTAGTGCTCAACTTCTTTCATGCAGATACGCAGGTCTGTAATATAATTTCAGCAATGGCTTTGAGCTACTACTCAAACTGGGGAGCATTTCAGCAGTTGGACGCAGACATTATGAGCTTCGTTGATCCATTACAGACAGAGGCAGAGCTGCCGCCGGAGCCCCTACCGTTCCCCAATATCGACCATCTCTTTGAGACCAATGACTTGTTTTACTCGGAATGTTCTAATTCTCTTCTATATGACTTCTCTACTAGTAGTACTGGAGTTACTTCTGATAACTTAAACTGCATCCCAACACAACCCTGTTCACTCCAGCAAGAATTTGAGCCCCACCAGCACAATCCCAAACGCCAGAAGGCCGCCGGATGTGGTTATGAAGATATTTACACTCAGATGTTTAACCCTCCTCACTTCAATGGGCTTGTTCCAAACACTTGCCTGACCCAGCTTCAAGATTATCTGCCTACGTCAGAAGTCGTAGTGCTGCCACTGCCTGATTTTTCAACTCCACCAGGTTTCAGTTATAGTAGTGAGAGCCCGAAGAAGGAAGCAAGTGCTGGTGGTAGCTTGTCGGCGCAGAGCATAGCGGCACGGCAGAGGCGGAGGAAGATCACTGAGAAGACTCAGGAGCTGGGGAAGCTTGTTCCGGGTGGACGGAAGATGAACACTGCTGAAATGTTGCAAGCTGCTTACAAATACATCAAGTACTTGCAGGCTCAGGTTGGAGTTCTTGAATCCATGTCTTCAAATAATCAGGTCAGTTTCATTTCGTGAAGAATTAAGGGAATCTAATTTCTTGTGCTAACATGGAAAAGTGGGTGATAATATATTGTATTTGCAGGAGAATAGAGAAGGATTTGAGAGTGATGACGAATTGCGGGTTCTTCTCGAGTCTCCGCTGATTCAAGAAAAGTTGTACTCGACGGAAAGATGCCTGGTTCCGGCCAAGTTTGTCCAACACCTGAGCAGTGATCATGAAATCGTCAAATCTAACCCTCAATTGCTACCGTTAATCGTGAAACAGGAGCAGTGAAGCGAGGCGCAATTTTGATTTCTGTTGCTTAGTTTAGGCCCTTTAGTGCATAGGACTTCGGTTTTTTCTGTTGTTTGGTTGTATTAATCCGCAGATGTCAGGGTACTAGGTTTTTTACTTTGGTCGCCAGATCCATTTCTTGTAAATTCCTGGTTTGCAAGAATTATAAAGTCACATCTTAATTTAAGTTAATGTGAGTTTTTGACATATATTTCGTCAGATACTTACTTCTAAATTTACTTAATGGTAAATTGATTGCTCATCTGTTTTTCTTCTTAAAGTCATTGTAAATAACTCTACAAACTGAAATGAGGGAAAGAATGCAAGATTTAATTCATTCATCAGACTCATCTTAATTATTCTACTCCAATTCCAAACAGTTTTTGTAAAATAAATAAATATATTCGTTAATAGAGTTCACATAATTTATTGATGTTAGAAAAAAAAATAAAAATCTATATTTACATTCGATTAACCACTTTTTGATTTATTGTAAGTGGAAATATAACTCAATGCATTAGCAAGTGAATAGTTTGACAATAAAAAACTTAATCCTACAATAAGTTTATAAATCAATTGGGGTAAATATATTTTTTCATTATTTTTTTTTTTTGCTTTTTGTTTGCTACAACAAATTCTATGTTATTTATTAGATTAGACAAAAGCAAATGTCGAATATTCCAAGTGCAATTTCTCAAACCACAAGAAGTTTATGCATAATTACACCATACATCAACAAAGGTAAATGTAAGTATCCCTAATTTATTATCAATTTATTTCTTTTAATTATATACTTCATTGGAACTATTTAACCAAATATCATCCTATAATATTTAATGCTGTAATAATAATAATAATAATAGGGAGAAAAAAAACACAAACAAATAAACCTTCTAGATAAGATCAGATACAATAATAACTAGCGCAGTAACATAATTTTCGTAGCAGACGTGCTTGGACAAAGTCAAAGTAGTTAGGGGTATTGAGTAACATCAGGAGCTTGTGTAAACCACATGATTTCACTCCAAATTTCATCCGAAAAGATTATCAAATAATTAATTTAGACAATTAAACTCATGTGAAATATTTGAACGCCAAGATCAAGAATGCACACAAACAGTACAGCACTAGTGAACAAAACATACAAATGTTGTTTGGTACTAAATTAATTGAGGAAAAAAGGATGTCTTCATTTGATGATGGCAGGTCTGTTAACATGCTTCTTGGATCTGGAACTGTTAACTCTCTTTGGCAACTCAGTCGTCAAGGCGTACATCTTTACGGCAAACAATTCATCAGGGAATCCATTTTGATCCTGGCCACACATAATTTATTTCTTCAATAACTTCATTATTCATACTCCATGATAACACATTTGGGAGTCGAAAAACTTTTGACTTGTACCTTCATTTTGTAAATATGCAGTCCACATTGATTGAATAACTGCTTGAAGTACAAGTCCGATCTCGTGATGCTCTTGTCTTGGTTATCCAACACAAAACCTAAACAACAGGAATTGAAAGGTTGTTTATCTTACTTTATGAGGAGTTCCACAGCAGAAAATAAAAGCAACTTGAAGAGTGAATAGAATAAACAACATACACGAAGCAATATGAGTTGTACAGTATTGAATTGAAGTGAAGTGATGAGATTTATAGTTTGAAAAGTAGGTAAAAGGAGAAATGAGATTGTTACCACTTCTTGCAATATTCTCCTTCAGAACAAAAAGCCCACCAGGTTTTAGACCAGCCTGGAAGAGGTACATGTTAGCATAATAAAGCATGCCATGCAATGCTCGACAGAAATCTATATAATATATCATAAATAGCTCAAACGAAATATAATTTACAAAGAGAAGTTCAACCATCACACAGTCACCATAGGCACTGGATCGATTTACCTTTGCTCTCTTGAAGAACGACACAAAGTCATCATCTGAAAGATGCCCAATGCACCACTGAACCCATATAATATCATACCTTTCTGCCTCGGGAGTGAATTCCTAGAATAAGGATAGCAAATGAATTCAACAATAAAGAACTTATCATTCAAATGCACTCGAAAATAATGATTTGGTTTCTCCGGAAATAAGCTTTCCTTGGACCCAAGTCCCAAATCCGGGGAATTTCATTAAGAACGGAAATGGTTACACCTAGCTTACATAAAAAGAGATGCAACCTTGAATCGCTATTATGGTTGATGCTATAGAATCAAAAACGATAGGTGATATGAGGAAACAGGCAGGGGTACACTTCATTGATGTCGAAAGCTGCACTAACTTGCTTATGCAAACTGTACTATGTTGTAATTAAGTCTATGGTCATTCCCTTTGGTACTATCTATGATGATATGTATAAATCTTACCTGAAGTGGAACACAAAAAAAGTTGACAGCCTTGTACTCCTCCGTGACCATCAAATTCTCTGGGGCCAAATTTCTGCGAGCAGTATCTAGAAAATGCGAAACAGGCTCGAGAAGGTCAACCTGGATTGAAACATGTCAACAATTAAAAGCTAAATTGCAGTTTAAACAAGCTACAGATCATTATCACAGACCACAACTTTAGGTACATGTGAAATGCATCACCATTCTCCGCGACAAATAGATGCCTTGGACTATGCCAACTTCAGAGAAATAATGTGTGATGCCATCTTTGGCTACCAATATGTGTTTTGTGAAACAAGGATGGATACAGACATAAGAAGGGAAAGGGAGACAAAAAGATATATATAAAAAGTAAAACCATCCATATCTAGGAAAAATTGGTCTTCCCTTCGTGGTTGATTGTCTCCCCTCAAGAAAAACATGATTTTGGCACTTCAAAGATGTTGAAGGAAATATTTCCATATTGTAATGCGGAAAAAGAAGTACCTCATTAAAATATCTAATAAGAAGGTTCTTGGTGATTCTCCCTATGCCTGAGCCACAATCTGCACAGATTATAGAATCATCAATTCTCTAAGAAATACTCAAACAAAGATCTCAATAAGATACCCAATCAGAACCCTGGAGTATTTCCATTCAAATTTTTTTGGCCAACCAGAGCACGACATCGTGCTACTTTCTTCAACACACAAACTTATAGCATGCAAAATAAAATGCCATACTATCAATTTGAAAGGTGAGAAGAGGCAACGTAGACCAAATTACTTGATCGCTCAGCTCCTTTCTTGCATATTGAAAAGAAGATAGAAGAACAAGAACAAGAAGCATGGTGAGAAAATTAAGAACTCCTCAAGTTGTGCTAACGTTCTTGGAAAGGGGAGAATATACCTAGAGCAACAAGACGCCTTCCTCTGCCAGCATCGGGAAATCTTTCAGCCAAAACGGAATTCAAGAATGCCTCACTATCCTTTATATCAGGTTCATTAACATGCCCATACCCTCCTAGCACTCCGTCCACCGTTGCCTCCACACCCTTCCCTTCCCAAAATTACAAAAAAGAACAAGGCCCACATCTTTTCTAAGTACCATAAACCAAACGCTCATCCGG
This sequence comes from Sesamum indicum, assembly GCF_000512975.1. NCBI lineage: Eukaryota > Viridiplantae > Streptophyta > Magnoliopsida > Lamiales > Pedaliaceae > Sesamum > Sesamum indicum. The sequence continues at coordinate 5,748,343 of NC_026156.1, forward strand.
GCTTATAGAAAATGGAAAAAACGAAGGGTCCAGATACCTGCCAATAGCCAACTCCCTGGGTGTACCACTGGGATTTCTTGAGGGGGTCGCCGTCCCCCACCTCTTCCCGCCACATCTCCTCCGCGTTCTTGAATTCACGGCCTTCGGAGTCCACTCCCCGGCCATTCATCTGGAGGCACTTGAGGGGAGTAATCACGCTTACTCTGGACAATCTTGAGTCGTGCAACAGAGAGTGAGGTAACGATGGGTGACTCGGGAGAACGATGCAAACGGGGGTTTTGTGCAGTAAGAGTACCATTAGCAAAGAAAATTCATCGGCCTACGGACCAAAACCCAGAACAGACAGTTAAGATATTTGCACTTGGTTGGATATCCAAACGTGGCCCAATAACATTTCTTCCGGGCCCAACCTTTTGTTTTGCGGAAGGTTAACTGAAGTTAATAGAATAGGCTTATTATTAAATCAACATTAAAATTAAGAAGAAATTTGTAATTTTCTAAATAAGAAGAAGGTAACATCACACTCGCAGTCGTCGCTGTATTTTATTATAAAGAGAAGGAAGAGAGACGAGAGGAGAGGAAGGAAGAAGTGAGATGATGGTTCCAAAGTGAAGGCGGGACCTAAATTAGATATGCAAATCAAGACTGCTGCTTATTTAGCGAATGTGTTGCAATTTCTGATAGATCATAAAGGTCACAGGGCAGGAAAACTCGTCCAAGCTCATATACTTCGTACTAACCAGTTTGCCAACACCTTCCTCGTTAACCGCCTGATTGAGCTCCACTCGAAATGCGGCGATACAGCCGCTGCTCGCCGCCTGTTCGACCAAATGCCTCTAAATAACATATTCTCTTACCACGCTATTTTAAATGCCTATTGCAAATTAAATGACCTGGATAATGCATATGAATTGTTTGATCGGATGCCGGAGGGGAATGCCGTTTCTTGGAATTTGATAATTAGCATGTCGTCACGAAATGGTGACAGAGAGAAGGCCTTGGGGAGTTATTACTCCATGAGGATGAGCGGTTTTCTGCCGACCCGTTTCACCTTGGCTAGTGTTTTGAGTGCTTCTGGGGGTTTGGGCAATGTGGAGTGCGGGAGAGAGTGTCATGGAGTTGCTATCAAGCTTGGGCTCGACACGAATTTGTATGTGGGCAATGCATTGTTGGGAATGTACGTGAAGTGTGAGTCTATTGCAGATGCGGTTGTCGTTTTTAAGGACTTGCCGCAGCATAATGAGGTGTCATTTACTTCGATGATGGAGGGGTTAGTGGAAGGTGACCGCATAGATGAAGCATTTGACATGTTTAGGTTAATGCATAGAGTGGGGATCATAGACTGTGTATCACTGTCAAGTGTATTGGGTGTTTGTTCCAAAAGTGCAGTAGAAGAGTTTCTTGTAAATGATGGCAATGAGAAGGGGCTTAAAATGCATGGCAAACAAATACATGGGCTTGTTATTAAACTAGGGTTTGAAGGAGACCTGCACATAAACAATTCATTGCTTGATATGTATGCAAAACATGGATACATGGAGTGTGCAGAAATGTTGTTTAACAGTATGTTAGAAGTCAGTGTTGTTTCATGGAATGTTATGATAGCTGGATATGGCAAGCAATACCACAAGGAGAAGGCAGTGGAGTGCATGGAGAGAATGCGGAATTGTGGATTTGAGCCTGATGAGATCACTTATGTCAATATGCTTGCTGCTTGCTTGAAAAGTGGGGACGTTGAAGCTGGACTCAAGATATTTAATAGTATGTCATTACCAAGTTTGACGTCATGGAATGCTATACTGTCAGGCTATTCACAGAATGAGTACCATCAGGAGGCACTGATGCTTTTCAGGGAAATGCAGTTCAGAAAGGTGAGACCTGATCGAACTACTTTTGCTATAGTTCTCAGTTCTTGCGCGGTCATGGGGCTTTTGGAGGGTGGAAAGCAAATCCATGCTGCCTTATTGAAGGCTGAGTTTTGTACTGATTTGTATGTTACCAGTGGACTGATTGGTGTTTACTCAAAATGTGGTAATATAGAAGCGGCAAAACATATCTTCAACACGGTGCCCCAACATGATATAGTCTGTTGGAATTCTATGTTATCAGGTTTATCCCTTAATTCATTGGACAAAGATTCTTTGAATTTCTTTCAGCAAATGCTAGGAAAAGGGCTTCTGCCTACTGAATTCTCTTACACTACTGTACTGAACTGCTGTTCATCACTAACATCTCTGCTTCAAGGGAGGCAGGTTCATAGTTTGATAGTGAAAAATGGACATGCAAATGATGTTTATGTAGGAACTGCCTTGATTGATATGTACTGTAAATGTGGTGATGTGGATGGGGCTAGACAGTTTTTCGATATGATGCCCTCTAAAAGTACAGTTACCTGGAATGAGATGATACATGGCTATGCTCTAAGTGGACGTGGGGATGATGCTGTTAATTTATTTGGAGACATGATCCACACTGGTTTCAAGCCCGATTCTATAACTTATGTAGCTGTTTTAACTGCTTGCAGCCATTCTGGATTGGTGGATGCTGGGTTAAAAATATTCAACTCAATGCAGCAAGCACATGGTCTAGAGCCACTTAGTGATCACTACACTTGTATTATTGATTCCCTGGGTCGTGCTGGCCGGTTCAGTGAAGTTGAAGAAATCATAGATAAGATGCCATGCAAAGATGATCCAGTTATTTGGGAGGTCTTACTCAGTTCTTGTAGGGTTCATGCGAATGTGAACTTAGCAAGAAGGGCAGCAAGAGAACTTTTCCGCCTGGACCGGAATAATTCTGCCCCTTATGCGCTTTTAGCCAATATGTATTCATCATTAGATAGATGGGATGATGTAAAAGATGTTAGAGGAATAATGAAAGAATGGCAGGTCTCCAAAGAACCAGGTTATAGCTGGGTTTAGAATAGATTTTCATTATTTCTTCAATTTTAGAGATTTTCTCATTGTGGCTCATAGTCATTATTGTAATTATTATTTTCCTTTTCACTTTCTCTCCCCTTCTTTTATCTTTAAGGAACAAGATTTTCTGTTAGGCATATCTGAGCTATTGACAGAAGTTCATTACTTCTGGAAAAACTAAATATTTTTGGCCAAAAGATATGAATATTAGAAAAAAGAAAGAAAAGAGGGATGAGGAGAATAGAAGGATTAGCTTCTTAACTTTCACCAACTCCAAAAAGAGCACCTGCAAAATCATTATCCATATGATCAGATGGTATTGGAAAGCTCAACCTCCACAAAATCCAATGCTAACTAAAATGAAACCCAAACCCCTATCCTTCTCTATATAAGCCCAATGCCTACCAGCAACTTTGTCATCAATACTCATCGTCAATTCTTTATATCAAGGAGCATCAATATTTTACAAAAATGAAGAGCATTTTCTTCTCCTTGTTTGTTGTCCTCTCCCTAGTCTGTTTTGCACATTTGAGCAATGCAGCCATACCATGTGGCACCGTCGACATGAAGGCAGCCTCATGTGTTGCATTTGCCACTGGAAAGGACCCAAAGCCATCGCCAACATGCTGCTCTGGCCTGCAACAGCTTGCTCAGAGCGTCAAGACGGTTGATGACAAGAAGGCCATTTGCAGGTGCCTCAAGGCTGCTGTCAAGAACTTTGCGGGTGTCCAAGACAGGTTCTTGAGCCAGATCCCTGCTGCTTGCAATATCAAAGTTGGTTTCCCAGTTTCCCTGAGCACCGACTGCGAGAAGTAAGCACTAGACAGTTTGATTTTAATCCTAACTCCAACTTGTTTTGAAAGGTCTCTTAATTGATGTTTGGTTTTGCAGGCTCCACTGAGATCTCCTGAGTTGATCAGAGGTTCAAAAGTCATGTTAGAAATGTAGAAGTCTACTGAATAAGACTGCGTTGTACTCTATTGAGAATATCCCGGTGGTTTTTTCCACTGTAACAGTAATGCAATAAGAATTTTGATTATTTCAATAAGCTTGTCAATCAAATCCACGGCAAGAGACATTTCTCTCACAAAAAGCACAAAGTAGTCTAATACAATGAGTTCATCCTACAATCTAAAGCAGATACTTCGGTGGTGTCATGTATCACCACTGAATCTCTTGACCATCCCAGGCAAAAAACTTGCCATTGTCAGATCTCTTTGCATTCATGATGATGCTCAGTAGCTTCTGGACTGAAAACTCTTTGGTGAAGAGTTTACCTTCTGGAACATTGCTCTGAAATGGTCTAGATAAATCTGTATCTACTGTACCCGGGTGCAACAGAATACATACAATTGGATCTTTCTTGCGTGCAAATTCCACCGACACGGTCTTCGTCACTGCAAGATTCATGAGAAGGATGTCAGGAAGCAAAAACCACTACCACCACTTCAAGAATTTTAAATAACAGAGAAGGAAAAGTTGGTACACTGATTAAGTCCAGCCTTAGAAGCCCGATACGAGTGCCACCCTCCTAGGCCATTATCTCCAATTGATCCCACTCTAGCACTTATGTTGGCTACAATTGCGTGGTCTCTGTCGGTTCCAGCACCTCCTCCGACCTTGAGCAGTGGCCACATGTGCTTTTCATGCAAATAGTAAGCAGAGAGGTTTTAATGATGAGTTGCTAAATCAAGGCGATGACACAATCATAAGAAATAGTATGTTTTTATCTGCTAATAGGCACTGACTTAAAATATGCAGGTTTATTAGTCAGAATGTCAGATTACATAAATCAAATTCCAAAAAATCTCTCATTTTAGCTACTCAAAGAGCTCCATATTAGACCACTCTGTTTAGATAAGACGATATAGTGGAAGCTAATCGATCATACCTTGACAACCAAAATAGGACCAACAGCATTGACCTCATAGGTGAGAAGTAAGGAATCCCTCTGAAGTTTGTTCAATGTGGTTTCTGTACTGAACAACACATGAAAGACTCTATCACATAGAAACTCATATAGCTTCTATGACATACAATCCATCATCATCAGAATCTACTCTGTTTAGGATGAAATAACTAGTTGAAATCTCTACCTGGCTGCAGAACATTGGGTATTGAGAGGATACCAGAAGCATTTATGAGGAGGTTTAGACGACCATACTTATCTTTCACGGACTTTGCTGCTTCCTGAAAATCAATATTAAGTATAAGAAGAATAACGTGATAGGTGGTAAGAAAGTATCATATCTATATGAATGCTGAGTTAGTACAACAGGCAACAGAATTTGCCGCATACTGATCCATCACAGGTAATGACAAAGAAAGAGCAGTGTTGAGAGTTTATTAAAACCTCTATTGTTCTATCAATTGTGAGATCCAGCTGATGAATATCCAGGCGGTCAGCAAACTTATTCTTCAACTCCAGAAGCCCAGTTGCCCCCTTAGGATTGCGGCATGTTGCCAGAACATGTCCTTTGTCACTTTTCTCTAACAATTGTCTAACCTAAAAGCAGCCAAGAAATGAACTAAAACTGAATTAAAGTGTTTTGATTGTAATAAAATATTCACTAATATCTCCATTACAGAATCACGGCATGTAACAACTAGCTTATGCTTTTGCAATCATCCCATCCTTTTGATGACGGCTAAAACAATCAAGAAAATTCAACCCAACCCATCCGAACTCGCCCGGTGATTAAAAAAAACAGGGACATTATCAGCTGAAATCATGCACAAAGCAGAATAACAATTCCACAAATTTCGACATAAAGATTAAACCTTTACATAGGCTTTACAAAAATCCGAGCAGATAAGACAATGTACATTAAGAATGTCATAGCAAGATCCATATCAACAATCAACCACAAAATTCGCTCAAAAATAAGCATTTCATAAGAAAGAAAAATGGGCTCACGAATTCAAGGCCAATGCCTCTGGAGGCACCTTGAACCATTGAAACGCCGCCTTCCCATTGTTTGACGGCAGAAGAAAACATGCAGGCTCTTGGAAACGGGTTCAGCCATCGCCTACCCATCAAAACCCACTGCCCGAAAGAATTCAGCTTCATCATCGTAACTGAACTCCGAGAGTCTCCACCAAAACCTTGGTGGACAATCGAGTTTCAAGAATCTAAAAATTTTCACTTCCCTTATCTACATCAATTCATAGCAGAAATTCGGTAGGAATTCAACTTTAATTTAAAGTACTGTAAATGCGTCCTACATAGAAGTGTAGAGAATTGGACAATCTGGCAATGGAGAAGATCCAGGATGCCCAGTCTCTGAAGCTAAACGATGGTGTTCGGTTAACTGCCGTAGGCCAAGCGATGGCGAGAAAATCGCCACGTTGAGTACTATACTTTCATTAGTCTTTTTATGCTTTATTATTAAGCTATAACTGCTAAGTGATAGTATCGTTTTCTTTTATTTGCAAATTATATATTTTTTAATATTTAATTTAATTTCATTATTTTTTTATTAAATTGTTACACTCCCACTCTTCCAAATTTTCAAATTGTTCCTCCTTTTCATGTTTCACAGCTTCAACTTTTTAACCTTCTTTTGTATGTTTTAATATTTTTAACTTCAATAAAAATATATTTTTAAAATTAAATATAAATTATTTTTTAAAATTTTTATTTAATTATTGCATACTTATTTGTGAGCGACACATACTAATATATATATATATACACATTAATTATTTATCTTGATAAGGATATATATATTGCACTTACTGTTGAAAGGGCCAAAATACCCCATATAGGTAAAATATTAATTTAGGACAGTGATTCACGTCTCTCTCACTTGGGTTGGGTCACACCCGAGCCGACGATCTAACTTCTAAGCCATAAACGCTGGCATCAAGATCATGTCACATTGCCTAAATAAGTGGATGCATTTGGCATATCAGTAATCATCCAACGAGCCCAACAATCTCTGCTCTTTTTATGTTCTTCAAATTTTTTATTTGGATTACTCTCGAAGCAAATTCGATTTTTGATCTGAGTCAGTATTTAAAAATAAAAATAAATGTTAAAATTTGACTAAAGTATTAATTACGATTCGTATGTTTAAGCAAAGAGATGAAATTAATGTAAAAGCCTAAAACTTTATGCGAGTCAAAAGTAAGTTTGTGGCATATCCCATTCCACGTTTCATCTGCCAACTAAAAATGACAGGAATATAAGTCGTGCTAACCTCATTAAGTGCGCTTTTAACTGAGATCAACTGTGTGAAGTGGATTAAGTGCGCTTTCTACCTTTTTTCAGGTCATGTTGAGTGCCAATTGCCTCTTTTTCGTTTTTCCCTTTTTTCCTTCCCATTATACGAATAACTCTTATAAAATTAGCAATTTATCCTCCTATAATTTTTTAAATGCATCAATCCACTCCCTGTGTCTTTTAAAATTAAGCAACTTACACCCCTGGATAGAGAGAATAAATTGCTTCATTTTAAAACATAAATTGCATTAAATCCATTTTAAGTCAATAAGGACATAAGATTTAATTTGAGCGGAAAATTAAAATTTCATTTCTATAAGATTATGAATTTTAATTTAATAAAATATGAAATTTTCATCTATTTCAATACGAGTTATGAATTAATTATAGTGTTTATTGATCGTCATGCCTAATTTCGGGTTTTGAAGCCAATTTGGATGTTCTAGTATGATAAAATCATACAACAACCATATCTATACTATTAATAAAAAAAAATTAATTATTCATACCAACTTTTAAATACTCAAATTTATTCTTTTAATTTTTTTAAAAAAAAATATTAATCAAAATAATAATTTAATATTTTTGAATAATTTTATAATTATAATTTTTTTTTTCTCACAACCATTGCTCCACGTTTGTCTCTCACAACCTTTGCGTTACTTACTTTGACTCTAAAAAGTAAAAAAATAGAATTTGATTTCATTATCAGATTAAGACCCATCATTTTGTATATCTCTTAAACTGAACTTTCAAATATTCGATATATCTTTAATTTGATTTAGTGAAGACAAAAACGATATTGACGCAATGAGTTATTGTATGATTATTTAATATTTGAAAAGTAGATATGATATTAAATACAAGAGATATATAAATAGTTGATTAGGACAATAATTAATTATGTTAAAGGGAAGAGAAAAAGGAGAAAGAGCAGGCTGGGAATAATTTCCCCACAGCGTTTTATATTCTGGACTTGTATACTTTAATCAATGACTCAGATCTTATTCACATAGTGTAACAATAAAATAAACATTCTAAAAACTCATCATTGTGGAACTATAAATTGATAATTATATTCACAGTTTCTAATCTATGTTGTATTTATATAGATGGCATCTGTCTTTTGCTTAAGTGGTTTGGGGTTGGGATGGTGCAAATGTAGGAGTGGCGCGCTTATGATGGGAATTTGACTAAATGACTGGAAAAGTTCGACAGAGGATTTGTTATAAAACACGAGTTTAAGTACGGGAGAGTTGATCAGTAGGAGAAGTGAAATGATTGGATGGTCATTGTAAGGAGCGGGACTTATATCGCATCAAGATCATCATCACCACAAACAGTGTCTCCAATAAAAACTCGCATTATAATGCTGTAGGTGACCCCAATCAGTAGAACCGCACGAACTTTAGAATTGCAGTCGCCGGGGCTACTTAATTGAATTTGTTGATTATAACTTGATTGATTTGACAAAACCTGAGCATGTAATTACTACATATATTTATATATAGCCACATATATTTATATATATCAATTATTGGAGATTAATCACAATTATATATATATATATATATATTTCATTGTGTTTTTGTAAGAAATATAAGCATGATTATATATCTCTCAATACTTGATTATATACATATATATGTATGTATGATATCATACTGGAATACTTGGACAGTGAAATATGAAGCAACCCTTTTGTAAAGGGGTCAATGAAGCAATTGATCAAGTTAGAGAGCGCGGATTAATTAAAAGGAAGAAGAAGAAATAACAAAGTAAAAATAGACAAAGACGATGTATATAATAATGTGTAAAGAGAATTATAAAGAACAGAAAGCGGAGGAACCCAAAGCTTGTAGCAGTACGTACTCGTGGTGTCTACAATATACATACACTGATCCTGATCACTACATGAAATCAATCAATCAATCTCACACCTCCCCAATTGAGAATAAAGTACTTTGTAATTAGGGATTGATATGAAATTGAAGGAGGAGGAGAATGCAGAATTGCAATCGCAATCTCATGAATCCCATCCAACATCATAATCCCTTCATTGAGCTTTCCAGTCATGTCTGATAAAATCTACTTTTTCAAACTGTTGAAACCTTCTGTTCCTCAGCTTTCTGTCCCATCCATCAAAAGCAATCCATCCATATGCCCACTTCACTTCATTTCAAATTATATATATATATATATATATATATATATTTGGACTCGCTAGACTACTACTTACTACGTACTCTCCACCACCCTTTAATTTAATTACTATATCCCTTTTACCCTTTTTCTTTTTAACTTCAATTTCCAGTGGGTAAAGGTTAAAATTATAGCAAATCATGAAGAGATAATTTGAAGTTTCCCCACGTGAAACTCACACTCACAGTTATGCATGGCTCTTGACCTTGAATGAAACTGATCATCAGACTTCTGCTACCTCTACATTTGTATAGGATTCTGTTTTTCTGAGTGGGGGCTTCTGTTGTTGTCATATCATCATGCATGTCCTCAGTTAATTATTCGCCCCTCTTTGCTTCTCCATAAGATGTGGTGGCGCCACCCCCACCGCCGCCTGTGGAAGTACTAGTGCTAGTGTTGTTTCCCGTGGCCCAGTCGTAGAAGCTGAATGGATCCAAGGCCTTGTCGTCGTCTCGCCCATCATCGCCCGAAAATCCTTGCGTGAATAATATATCTAAAGAGTCAGCCTCAATCTCTTCCAAATCAGCGAAGAAGCTGTCTTCTGAATGGTTGGAGTCTGGCAATGTGGGCTTGTAGCTATTTGGAAACCCTTCATCAAATTCCGGATCATCCATCTCCACCTGGTTATGATCCAAATCTTGATGCATCTCCTCTTTCACGGCTGCAGAAAGGGATGATGATGAGGGCGCTGCTGTCTTTTCTGTGCTGAATTCCTTCATCTCTTCTTTCGGGTTTGTGCTTTTCTGTGCCTGCGAGTTTGGTGAACTTTTAGCGGCGGTGCTGCTCTTGGATGGCTGAGCTCTTGTGGAGCCTGCAAGAGCATTTCTCTGGGTGGGCCATGGATGGTTATGCTCCGAAGTGTAGGTGATCACCAGCATATTCGGGTCGGTTCGGCTCCGTTCTACTTGCTTCCTCGCCGAGCAACCCTTTGAACTACTGCATCTATAGTAACCCCTGGATCCATTTATATATATGAACATCACACATGTATGTTAATAGATGAATAGAGTTCTATACGCAAGCAAATGCTAATTCCAAATTTGAGCAAACCCGGAATAAGTTGCCCTAAATTAAGCTTCCCAGTTAAGGAAAAATATGAAAGAATCACTAAAGAACTTTTACTTAAAATAATAAGACCAATTTCCAGGAATCAAATTAACACGATTTAAGCTTAGGGTAATAATCAGTTTGAGGTAACTACGTAATTACAGATCAAATGTAGAGATCTTGGATTTAGTCTACCAAAGCATAAAATTAGCAATCTTAAGTAAGTTTAGCATCAGCATATATATATATATAGCTAAATTAACCTTAAACCTAAAGTTCCAAGATATTGAGGAGAAGATTTGCAGGAAGTATTCATTCGTTATACAGGAATAAGCTTACCTTGGATAAGGGGAACCCTTGATAGGCTTCTGCCCGTACTTTCTCCATGCCCAAAGATCTGAGGGAACAACTTCTCCACTGGGCCTGCTGTTTGCAGGTGCTGGAGCCGGTATACAAACTACCTTCTTCGCTTGACTCTTCCTGCAGATTGCACGAAAAACCAGCACAGATTTGTCATGAAGCAAACTCCCAAGTGAATTTATTCAGAAAGTGGGTGCAACAACAACTAACTAATTATGTCTTTGTTTGTGGAACAGATAATTTTTCTGTGTTCACTGTCAGAACTGCACGTTCAGTAGTTCTGCAGTCCACCCTTTTTTGTTTTTCTTGAAAAAGCCGAATATGATGGAGAATTTGAAAGACTTAACAGATGAAACCACAGAGATCTGCAGTGGTGGGATACAGATTACAGTAACATGAAAGCAAAGTCTGATCAAAATGGGACACGCACTGCCGGAAATTTCATTAACTTTTCTGCAGGTAATCAGGTTAAAAGTTATGAAGATTTGATTAAAAACCACGTTTTTTCTTTTCTTTCTCTTTTTTTTTTTGGAAGCGTCGCATAGAAACTACATATTCTTTGACTCATTAAAAGCAAAAACCCTATTTTGAGATCCTCAACATGTGATGGCCCGAGTTCAATACAAGCTGGAGTTAATCTCCCCAAAACTCAAAAAACAACTGTTAATTAAAGAAACCCGCTGTGCTTTTCAATGAATTTGTAGTTGCATTGAATATCTAAACGCGTTTAGAGTTTGATTTAGATATTAATCATCATTTCAAGAAGGAAAAAAAAACAAAAAAACCCCACCTTCTCTTGATGCCCGTATTTCGCGGAGACGAGATCTGCAGGCCTGGGCTCTCCACCAAGCACCCACTGGAGCTATTTGGTGAAATCAAAGTGTGAGTGCTGTTAGGAACTAATACAGGAGGACCCTCTAACCCCCTCGGGGAAGCAGCCGCCACCACCGCCGGAGAATCACACGGAGAAACTGGCAACTTTGTAGTAGGAGCGATCTGCAGCATCCTTGAAAAAATATTTGAAGCCGGTCTTTCCATCTCATCATCAGGAATTCTGTGAGCAAGATTGATGCTACCCTTAGCAAACCCTCCAGCAGTATTTCCTGTTTCTTCAAAGCTAGGCTTGATGATATTGGAGTTGTGGAAGAATCCTGATACTGGGGTGTCGATATCATGGAGGAGTGGATCTCTCAAGTGGGTAAACGGATCGCCAAAATCTTCAGGCGGGTCGGTAGAATAGTTAACGGGATTGCTTGTTGGAAATTGCCAGCTGTGGGGCGCCGCGGCCGGTTCAGCTGCTGTGTTTCCGCCTGCTATGCTGCTGCCGCCGCCGCTTGCTCGTATTATGTCAGTTAAATCGCCCTGATAATTCTCCATCCTCTTCAAGAATTGACTGCACATGATACTCAATCAAAACACCGTGTCATTTGACTTGGGTTCAGCTCTGGCATGTTTTTGCACCAAACAATACAAACGTAAAGAACATGCAGTTCTTGATTAGGGTATATAGTTCTCGATGAAGTGAAGGATGATTTTGTTTACTTTTTTCCTCAAAGTTGAGACAAGAACAAATTAAGACCGGACCAAATGTTGTTGTAGAGAGAGAGAGAGAGAGAGAGAGAGAGAGAGAGAGGAAGACGAAGACGCTGACTTTTGATATGAAACAGCTCTATTCCATACGCAACCAGCAGAGAAGAGGAAAGAGTTTAGAACAAGTTAATAATAATAATGGTATTAATCTAACAGCCTTCATGTTCTCTTTGTTTCTTTAATATTTACAATGGAAAAAATAGACATAGAGAGGGTCAAATCTGTGCACCTGTTTCCGTTAATTTTAACAATATTATTATTATTATTTTAACATATTTTTGTTCTTCACCATCTCATCAATCCATCTAATCTCTTACTTGGCCCATATCCCTTTTTGTTGTTTTCCGCACAATAAATAAATGCATAGAAATTAACTCCTTTTATAATTTTCTTTTTTAATTTTCAGAAACAAGTAACGGAAAAGTAAAGAGGCGGCAAGTAGCCGCAATTCTAGGACAAACCTTTCTACCTATTTACATCTCCCTCCGCCCCAAAATGCCATTAACTCCATACATAACATATATATATATATATATATATAATCTTCTTTTAAAGAATTTCAATAAAATAAATAAATAAAAGAGACAAGATTGGTATATTATTTTTCTCTAGAATATTGTCTATATTTCCCAAATACTGCACATTAATTTTTTATAATAGAAATATGATTTTTCACAATATTCAATTATTATGATTTATGAATATAATTTAATTATAGTTTCACAATGGTCATTAATCATTGTTTCTGCAAGTAAAACATTAGCCATAGCTAACATATGACAATATTCTGGTCATTTCTAAAAATCATAATAAATATTGATTAATCATGATAAAAATTAAAATTCTCACATTGATTTTATTTGACTATGGTTAATGGTATCAATTTACCATATTTTTAAGTTTGTGGCCATTTATAGTGTAGTAAAAATTTATTTTTTTTGTAATGATATTTTTAATCAATTATAACATTCAATCTGATTAATACCACATTCAAAAAAATTTTAATATATATTAAATAAATATCGGATATATAATACCAGATTGATAAAACATCCAAACTAATTCCTCCTAACACATGGTTTTAATCCATAATTAGGACTACTTAATTAACTCCAAGAATTTGTAAAAGAAACAGATATCAAGATTTGATGAACATGATTGTAAATTAACTACACACGTATGCATACGTATACACATACATCAATATACGTACACAGATACATATAATAAATAATTAAAAAATCATGTGGGCCCATGCGGAGGTGGCTCTTGAGTAGTATGTTTGAAAAATACTGTAAGTTCTTATGGGCCAATGGCCGTGGAGTATGTCACCGACCTCTTTGCGTTTGATGGGACGTTATTAAAATCCACTGTTCAACATTAATATTTATATTATTAGCAAAAAAACACCTTTCTTAATTTAACTATATAAGGTTCATTAGAAATGCAGATTTCACATTAACAACGTTTTTTGAACAAAGACAAACATACTTATATTAATACGATATAATTATTACATGCACAGGAACTGCTAATATCTTTACATGCAAATAAGCCAAAAGGTCAGCAAAATCCGAGAGCCAATTGCTCGAACTTACTTAGGGTTGTCCGGCAATTTTAAAGAAGATTGATCAAATTTTTGTTGTTAGATGCAGTAGCAATGGATTTACGTACAAGAGCATGTAATTGGCATTAACAATGTTACATGTGCCGTACATAATCTCTCCAATGCTAGTAAACGGATAGGGTGGGTTCAGAACCCAACTCATCAGATTTATATTCAACCAATTACCTCAAGTTTATTTATTTAATTCAAAGACTGTAAAATTCAGTAATAATTAATTAATAGCAAGTGATCATGTGAAAGTGAAGATAATGGTAACGAATCTGCAATCAAAATTAAATTCAAGCACATGAATTTGGGAATTCAAGAATGCTGCAAACGACTCTATGTACCTACTTAGCTAATTAATTCCTCATCACATATTAAATAATTTAATTTATTTTCTTTTTAAATTTCATCTTCTTGATGAATTTCATTTCTATCGTTAAATCACAAATTCCCAGATATTTTTTTAATTAAAAAAAAAAAAAGTGTGGAAATTGGAGGTGCTCTAGTTGTAGGATTTGTAGGTGGTCCATACCCCCAAAAAAATATTAAGTCATTAATATGGGGGTGAGAGGGTACTAACTAGAGACAATATGTGCACATCCCATGTTCATGCATGAAAACAAAAACCTCACAAGAAAACAAGTGATGTGTTAGGACTGGGATTCTCTGACACAGAATTTGTCCTCTTAAAAATTTGAAACTGATCAGAAGTAGAAGCATCCTTCCATGTGATCCACAATCATTATATTAATATTAACATTAATCCCATTTGTTAATTATTATAGAATTAATAAAGGCAGTGAGTCATCCTAATAATTAATGACAACCATGCCTCGATGCTTACCACTAATTTCTCATTAATTAATTAAGACTAGCCATGGATTAAAGTCGTGGTCGAAAGTCTTTTTTTGGTTTTGTGTTGATCCGCACGCGGGACACTTGCCTGACCGGCAGCCACCGCCTGACGTCCTACCGCCCACCTCAACTCTCACACCTTCATCTTCGCTGTTCAATCCCCTCTATGTGGACGCTCATGATTCATCACCCACCACCCCGGCCTATATTAATTTGTCGTCCAAGATTTTTTTATTAATTACTATATATGTGGGCACATCAATGATTTCTTTTTTTCTTTTTTCTTTTTTAATTTAGTCCAAGAAGTGGGAGTTCATCATCACCAAATTCTATAGCTCGGATTTAACTCATTAAATGCGTTAATTCGCAATTAATTTAATTCTTCTACTGTAATTAATTTGTCTGGAGAAGATAATTAAACACACCATTTTAATTCAAGTATAACGAGATGCTTAAAATACTAATACACACTGCAGAATTAATTTATATATTTACTTTTATAAAATAATCCATCCACTTAAATTTGCATGTGAAAAATAATAAGTTTTACAGAAAAAATGGGAAGAAGATAAATATATATTAAAGAGTGGGTTGCATAGGGGATAGTGTGGGAGATTGAGATTGGGAGTTGGATAAATGTGTAATATTTTAACAAATATGATAGAACCTTTACTTCCATTGGAGAGAAGATGAGTGGTTTTTGGCATAACTTTGGGGATCCATTTTGAGATCCCAATAACCCCACCTACCTATTATGAGTTTGTGCATTTTTCCTGAAAAACCAAAGCTACAACTACGTGCATATACTTTTTTAATTAATTAATGTTTTGGTTAATCATCCTTATCACGTAGGGAACATTTTTACTAAATGTTGTGTCTGCACTTTGCATATCCCAACATGTCGCTTATAAACGCGGACACCCCTTCCCAAAAGGACATCTATCTCGTACCTAAATCAATCAATTATAGCCAATTAATTACAGAATTGTTCTTTCTCTGTAATTGGATTTGGATATATGTAGCTGGTTTTTAAGTGTTAATTGGGCTGGGCTGGGCTTTGTAGATTGGGCCCTTACATGGCGTTGTGTTAATCTGAAAAAGCCCAAATTCAATTACCCAACACATCACCTTGTGAGAATCTTTTCCTTAAATTTTTATCATCATCACCAACAATATTTATGGACTTCCATCCAAAAATTACAACCACATTGAAAATTAAATAGATAAAATAATTGCTCATTTAAGAAAATTTTACACGTGAATTAATATCAATAAATACAGAATCTTGAAATTTATTATTCAATTATTTCCGGACAAAATTAAATTAAGTAATTGCATATATACAAAAGTAGTGCACATTCTGATATCTCTCCCTGACCCGCCTCTTCTCGTCACGGTTCACACCATTGGGACTTGGTTACCTGCAAGTACAACTACTACAGTAGCCTTGTCTACGAACTTGGAATCAAACCAAAAAAAATCAGTCACGTAGCATTCTACTCTTCTTCAAACAATGAAAAATTAAATACGCATGCAGAAGCATTTGTACCTCAGGAAGATCTAAAGGCAGCGAAAGGGGGACGAGGGACGTGAATTTCACGACATGCTTGACTCCTCATACGCCACCCGATTCAGCCAATCTATCAACGAGATTGGCATAGCCGAGTGGCATACAGGGAGCCAGGCATGTCCCATCACCATCCCATTTCACCTTCCACAAACCTTTAATTTCTACACAGAGAAGGGAAGGGAATAGAGTAGATATGCATGCCTGTGGGGCTGCAAGTGATGAGGAAGAAGGAATGGAGAGGAGCCAATTTATAGAGGTGAAGAATGATTCACTTACCTTGTATAAAGAGATATACAGCACTCAGTCACTAATTATTTTTATTTTGTGTAAAAAATCCAGCAATAAATGGGGATTCCTGTAATTAAATAAATGCAATCCACCAGGTCCTTTTCCACACAAACATATATGCGCGGACAATAATACCGCCGTGCCACCAATCTCTATGTTAGGTAAATCCTAATAATATTAACATTAATGCACCACACCATTTATTTCATTTTGCATACCCCTTATATTAATTTCCACAAAAAATAATAAATGCAACAAAGTGTGTCAATGGATATGGTACGATCCTATACAAACCCATAACATAATTTATCAGACTCATTGTATTTTTAGACCCAGGTCCAAATTCAAACCCATAAAAAAATTATAAATTGAGTCTGGGTAGGTCTCTATCCATTAATACCCATGGATCTATGTACCCAATTTGGACCCAAGCAGTATCTTTTTTTTTTTTTTTTTTTTTTTTTTTTTTTTCAATTCAATTGGTTATTATTTATTAATCGATTTATTATGGGTGTGCAATTTTCGGTTAACCGAATGAAAATTAACTAAATTTTAAAAATTCGATTTGATTTTGATTCTTTTTTAAGATTTTGATTATTCAATTCGATTTCAATTTTTTATGCAGATTAATCGAACCTAATCGGATACTAAATATATAATATATATATATATAATTCAAATATAATAAAAATATAATATATAAATATGAACTATCTTACTATAAGTATTTATAATAAAAAAACAATAATATTATAGTTAATGCATACTTAATTATTAATAATCTATAAAAAATAAATTAATATTATAATTTTTTATTATTTTCGGTTAATTCTGTACAAAAATCAAACAGAACTGAAATAAGTTCGATTTTTTTGCCGAATCAAACCAAATATATTTGTTCGATATTCAATCCATCATTTTGGCATACCAAAATTTCAGTTAACCGAATTGAATATCCCTACAATCTATATTCAAGTGAACAAATTTTAAAAAATTTAAGACACCATAACATTATTTATCATTTAATTCTTTAACCAAGAAAATTTTTTAAATAATAAATAATTAAATTATGAAAAAATTTAAAATAAAAAAAAAGAAATTTAGAATTAATTAGTATCATTTGTAGAAAAAAATTAAGTCTAGGTCTGACCCTACCCGAAAACTAGGTCCTGAGTCGAATTTAATAGAATGGATAGAGTTTAGGTATAGAATATTTTTTTTTAATTTTCTTTAGGTCCAAGTCTGAACAGAGTATTACCCTATCCATTGATAAACCTAAATGCAACCAAGATTCTTGAATCATTTTCCGACAATATAGAATTTGGAATGCTTTAAAAATTCAACTTTTTTTTTTGTTTTTCATTTTTGAAAAAATATGTGTAATAAAAGGGAGAGAAAATATGTCGGTATGACCATGTATATATGACTGCTGCATTAATAACACAAAACTTGGGTTTTCATTACAATCGATAAAATGAGAAATTTCAACATAGGGTGGCAGAATTATTGCCTTTTGACTAAACTTTTCTTAATATTCATTTAGACTGCGGTGTGCGAGAAATTCGATGAAGATTTATTGATTTGATGATGATTTTGAATTGGGTTATTATTATGAGAATAGTTGCTAATTTAAGCACATGGGGAAATTACATAATTGTATACTATAAAATCTGAGAGCAACCTCGGAAGGTTGTAACCTGGTGACGTGCACGTAATGGGGGAGTTTAAAGTAACAACTGCTGATTACCGTCACCTGGTCCGATTCTTTCAAGATTCTTGGAATGAGGGGTTTTCAAGATTTTGTAAAGAGGTTGCTGTAATGATCTTTAATCTCAAGAAAACGAAAAACTAGTGCTGACCGAATACTTTACCTACTTGTGTCGCGGACTGCTTTTGAGTTTACGCCGCGCCGGTGGTTATGATCTCTGATCCCCGGAGAGGACTTCCCGCCGCCGCTATGGAGAGATTTTCCGTTTTCTCTGACAGGTTTGTATGCGACCCTTTTGCGCTTCTCGTGCTTTCTCGTATTTAAAGTCGAGAGAACCTTGCAAGAAACATTGTTAGTATAACAAGAATTGGATGTAGTTACAACGCCAAGAATGTTTTGGAGTTCTGATGGCGTCTTTCATCATGCACTTTGGAAATAGGGTTTTGGAGTTTTACCTTTTTTTTTTTTTTTTTTCCTTTTTTGCATGATTTTATCTGCCGACTGATGTGCAGAAATTCCAAGAATGTACTCCAATGGCGGAGTTCACAATGTCGAAATCCGGGGCTTTGGTCTTTCGTTTCTTGTTTTGTCTGCCTCAAGTCCTCCGTCCCCTCCAACGAACACACCTATACACATATACGTGTGGGATACTTTTTTCTCTCCATTTAGGGCTAATTTTGGAGGCTTCTCATTGCGGCCGAGATGAAGTCCACCACCACCGCTAGTTCAGTCGCTTCGAATCAACAGGTGAATCCGCTTTCAACTTCTGTTTTCATCTTGATGGTATTGCTGTGTATCATTTCTCTCTAATGCTGCAATAATCAATTAGCTGTGATATATATATGTGTAAGAATGCAAGTATTACTCGGAAAGTAATCATAAAAAGGTTATAGGCTGGAAGCAATTGAAGCAGGACTTGGTGTTGTATAGCTTTTGCATGATGATTTCTTTAGAGGATTTGGTGAAATAGACATTGAAGGGGATTGAATGAATGGCTGAAGTCTTGAAGTGGTACGAATTTATAGATGGGATGGCATCAGTAACAATGGGCGCCTAAAGGGGATTTCAGGGGTAAAGACAAAGTAGTGATGGTATCCCTTGCGTGAAAGTATATCTTTTCAGTTAGAATACATATCATGGAAAGTGTCCAATAGCCTATGAATGTGGATGATTTCTGGTAGCTTTAGCTGCTGGTGCTGCAGGTGAAGATGCCTATGCATGCTCTCGTGAAGAGAAAGATGCCTATGCATGCTCTCGTGAAGAGAAAGATGCCTATGCACGCTCTCGTGAAGAGAAAGATGCTTATGCATGCTCTCGTGAAGGGAAAGACGCCAACTCACGCTCTCATGAAGAGAAAGATGCCTATTCACACTCTTGTGAAGATAAAGATGCCTATTCACACTCTCGTGAAGATAAAGATGCCAAAACAGTGGTTAAGATGCCATTCTGTGCCTATCTACTCAGAGTTTTCTATCTTTAGTGCAGTAGCATGAAAACCTCTATTGAGCATGGGTGGTGGTATAACCTGATGAATCAAATGATTCAAATCCATATATGCTACAATTTAGTTATGCGGTATTTTCATTTTATGTGTTTAAAATCTGGAATTAAGGCCATATCAGCTCATACCACTCAAAAGTGGTTGTGGTAGGATAACAAAACTGGTTGCATTTCTGTTTCACGGTGATAACATCAAATTAACATTAAACACTACGTGAGCTGCTAATAAATCTAACTAAAGAGAGGACAGATGAGAAAGAAGAAATTGGAGAGAGGGGTGAGGCTTACTGAATTGGGATCTAGAAAAAAATTAAGGTGAATAAACAAAAGTTCATGCCAGCAATAAAATCTATTTTCATAAACTAGGCATGCATTTTGGTTGAACCAAGATCCTTTCCAAGAATAATAAGGAAAAGTGATTTTAGGGGGAGTCTGGATTGATTTGTTAAGTATTTGCTTGAAGCTTATCGTCACTATCCTGCTCGTCCTTCCACTTCTTTTCCCTTTCGTTGCTTTTTCTTAAATAAACAGGATCTATGTTACATTAGGTAAATGCTCGACTCGGATTGTAGAATTTGACATGAATCAGATTTAATTCTCCATTTCCTACAGAACTAATCCATGTTATTCGAGTCTTGCTGCCTCCTAAGTGTTTTGCTGCAAATCCTGCCATCACGGCAAGAGATTAAGTAGCTCTCATTTACTTGGTTGGAGTCTAACTTTGCTCTTTATTTCATCTGCTACTTATATAATGAATAAATAAAAGGAGAAGCATGAAGGTCTATCCAAATTTCGTGCATCTTAGGTTGATCATCAATAAACAGGAGTCCCTTTTCAAGGATAACATATATAAAGAATAACTATAATTCCTCCAATGCATATAAGCTTTTAGTCTAATCATGCAGTTTCCACCTAAATTGTTGATTGTAGGAAACATATACTCGTACTCGTGATGACCCATTTTTTGATGGGATGCGAAGAGGTGAAGCAGCTGTCGTGAACAAGGGTAGTGCCTTTGACTTTCAAGGAAAATTGTCTAAGAATAATATTAATAGACCATCCTCAGACATTGGAGACCCGGGATCCAAAAATATCAGTATTACTGTAACTGAAGATGTCATTTACAGTCCAAAAAACTCGCCCTCAGACATTGTTCTTGAACCTATTGGCCGGTCATTATCTGGGAGATGGTCAAAGACTTCCTCACCTCTAGCACTTCTTGAGTCAGATTTGAGTAACTTCCATGATATGAATGAACCATCAACTGTTTCTGCTCCAGATGGCTCGGAATCAAAGGAACAGTCCACTACACAAAGTGGCACTGCCAGGCCTGCAATCCAATCATATAGTATGAGCAAGAGACAGACTGATATTTCCAATGTCCATCTTCCTCATTCAGCAGCATTATTTTATTGTGGGTCTTCTCCACAAATGGAAGTCGTTGAATCCTGTGGAAGTATTTACAAGCTAAATGTGTACCTGAAAGCTAGGAGGGCTGATGTGAATGCTGGTGTTCCTGGAAGGTTCCTGCGTGCTGTAATTGGGCCAGATATTGCAGGTAATTCCAATTAAATTGTGTTAGAATACATCTTCTCCTACCGTCTTCAATTTGTGTGCATTTCTCTCGTTGCAAATACTATTCAACATCTGGTAATCGATCTAGCTCTTATCCGTACACTGTAGAGATTCAGAAATCAAAGAAATATTTGTTGCTAGTCCTTGAGACAAGTAAATTTTGATCTTTGAAGAGAACACATGATCACTTTGATCTCTGATACTGTGGAACATTAATTACTTAAAAATTGATGTGCCAAAGATACACATTAGTGATAATTTGTATTCTCTCCTTATATGGTTTCTTCAAAGACGGTGAAATAAAATATGATGAGTAAAAGTGAAACACCAAGGAAAAATACACAGATGAACGAGAAGACGGACATGTTGTTAGCGTAAACTTCCAAGTGTCTGCATTTGTTTGCAAGTTATAAGAAGCATAATTACAGATAATATCGAATGAACTAGACTAGAGTGAGAAAGACATAATGTCCTTATTTCTACTCAAATGTGATGGAGGGGTCACAGGATGCAAAAGCCAAGGGGTTTTGACTCTCTCTCTCTCTCTCTCTCTCTCTCTCTCTTTTAATGTAAATTAGCATTTAGCGAACTAATTTGAAGTGTTCTCCTAATTCTTAAAGTGTATTTTTCTGTAACCTGACATACTATCATGCAGATGTGGGGTCTGTGGTTTCGACCATTATGTATGCTTTTTATCTTGATGAGACCCTTGGGAGCAACGAATTCTGTACTGTGCCAGTCATCAACATGAAGAGGGCTGATTTAGGGTTGCATGCTGATCTTCAATGGCTGATTTTCTCATGCCATATTGATCTGTCATCCTTAATTTTTGTTGACGAGGTATGCTCTATTCCATTATTTTTGGGAACAGAAAGTAGCCAGATCCATTATTTCGGCTGTTTTCCCGCAAATTGGTTTATCATGAAAACAATCCAACTTATATACATCTTTTGTAAATCTTAGGAATATTACCTGGAGATGTGTCAGATCAGTCAGTTTCATTTCAGTATGCATATAGGAGTATGCTTGTCCTTGTAGTTCGAATCTTACTTCTGAACACGTCTGCTTTACATTCATATTTGCTCCATCTCCACCATTTCATACTATACTTAGTGTGGTTCCTCTTGTCAGTTAGAAGCTAACTTTCTGTTTGTTTTGGTGACATTGACCAGATTGACTTTTCCTATTACGATTTGTTTGGAAGTCTCAAACTAGTTTTACTCAATTGTGATAAGATTCCATCTGAACAAGAGGTAAAATAATTCATCTTAATTTGCTGGTTTTTCTGCCAAGCTTATGGAAATGACAAGCATATGCTTCATATTTGGAGCAGGCACTGAGAGAGGCAATAGTTGAAGTCTTTCACTGCACAAAGGTTCATTTTGGTCTTTTACGGTTCACTGTTTATATGCTTAATGTATATATACCAGACATTACATTTCGACTATTCTGTTCTTGTACAGTCTGATAATTCATATCCTTGGGTTGATTCTATAACTGTGCGACAGGTAATGTATTCACATCATAAACTCAAACAATTCTTTGGTTTTTTCTTGTTTTCTACTGCATAAAACCTGGAGGCCTGTTGTCTCATATTGCAGAATAGAACATTTTAAATTTGTCATGCATCTGTTGTGTTATGAATTCATAATGATGATGGCATCATACCCTTGTGAAAAAATATGGGATCTTTGTAATTCCCATTTATAAAAACGATATTAGCTTCAGTGAAGATTCCTCCCCAATCAACTGAAAAATGAATAATGAAGTATTCTAGGAATTCTCACTTATATCAAAACTTAACTTCGTTATTCTACTATTACAGTTTCTCAGATGCTTTACATGGTAAAGCAGATAGTTCGCTATGGAAGGGATTTCTCATTGTGCAAAAGAACTATTTTGACCTGGATTTTCAGAAGATAAACTCAGGCAACAATTTGATCTTTAATGTTAAATTTGTTCTTCTTTCCTGGATGTCCAAATAAGATGTAAAGAATTGGGAATGTTCACGCATAATGTTCTTGACCAATATGTGTTTCTGTTATACGATGTATAAGAGAATATGCTGTGTGTTTTTTCTTTTTTCATTTCAGGATGTGTCATGCTGTACTGTTATTGCTGAAAAATTTGCAATGCATTCACCTGTGATATTGGCTGGACAAGGATTTAGTAGACTTCTGGTACACAGTCTCAACTTTCAGTAGCAATTACAACTACATGCATTCTGATTTGATGATTTAGTATAGTTATCTTCTAAGTAATTCGATTTTTTGCTGGCCTAATAATCTGGTCATTTCTTTTATCTGTAGATCACATAGCAAGAATACCAGAAAACAGAGAAATTTGTTCTGCAAATTTCTGCTTAGTCTGCCGCTAATTTACAACTGAGGGATTGTTTACCTTCTAGGCCTTCTGTAACTTCTGTATATGTGTTTTGAACTCGTGATCCTGTTAATCCCAGGGATCCTACCCTCAAGTTTTGACTTTTGAAGTTGACTCCATATAGCGTAGTCCAATAATTTTTTTTACCTTATTTTTACCTGATAGAAAAGATTTTATTATCAACTGAAAAACTGTGATTATGCTTTGCTTTGAATTTAGTGATGTCCTCGCTGGTCACTGGAAAATATTCTGCCTGTCATTTCTTTTCTCCTGTTGACAGTTAGCAGGCATCCTTCTGGATACTGAAAACCTCTCAAGATCACAATGTACATCCAAAGATAAATACATGGCCACATTGTTAATTAATGGAGCTGGTCGATTTGGATGCAATGGGCTTTACCAAATCTGTAAGATAAATTATATTGCCACACCTCTACCAATTTTGATTCATCTTTGACGAAAACACCTTTAGTCTTTTCCTCTTTCTGTTTTGTTTCCCAGTGAAGCACAAAACCTCTGGTTCATCTGACCTTACAGTGGAAGAAATTTTGCGGAAGGAGTTCAAGAAATGGACCAGATCAGGTTTTACATGTTTTCCTTTAACTCGGGAGTTGCTTTTGAAATTCAGAAAATTTTGAAAATCTGATGTAACGTAATAGAATATATTTTAGTGTCGGAACATACAAAGGAAATGTGCCTGATTGATTGGTCACTAATTTGACTCATTCTGTTGGTGTTAAAATTTGTTGATACAGGTAAACCAAATACAAGCAGTTCAAGACTGCTGGCACCGAATGTTGGGATGAGTTCAATTGGGATGTCAGTTGCGCAGCTACTCTCTTACAATTCCACTACGATTCAAGAAATAATACACTTTCAAAGTAATTAATTATGATGATTTACTGCATTTCGAGATTTGAGATATCTTGACATGGTTGTCATATCATGAGATTCTGCACTCACTTCATCAATAAGATTCTGGAGAACCATTGGCTTGTCTTGTTGACCTGCAATCCTTATTTTTCCTCATTAATCTGTGTTAACAGTTGTTTTATTTAATCAAAATTTCATCCCATGGTTCTCTTTCTGCCAGACTGGCTTTTGCGATAGTATCATGCGCC
>NC_026156.1:5773470-5786955 GCF_000512975.1 Sesamum indicum
AACTTGCTTCTGGGTATTTGTAATTTTCTGAAATCTTGCATAAGCCCAACTTTCGACTAAATACTAGTTTGACTTCTCAAAAGCATAGATGCGAACTTTTTTCTGCTTCCTGCTCTGGTTCATCCCCATATGCTGTGTGACAGCTTTATTTCTAAAGCTACAGCTGTTTTGAATGCAGAATTGGAAAAACTTGGCCTACTGCTGGTTGTTTCTGGCTATTATGATTCTCAGAAGAAATTCAAGGTTGGGATGGTCTCTATGATGTTTATGATCCATCTATATAAATTCGGCACATATTCTGATTTTCTACATCAATTCAGCCTTTTGAGGCTTCACTCTTTTGTTCCGCATAGAGGATCCTGATTTTATGAATAAATCTCTCATGGCGCATAACAGATCATATTAAAGATCACTTGATCACAAAACAAATCTGAGTTTTGTTTTCTGGTAATAAATAGAGGGAAGTTCTTTTATCTGCTGGATCTGCTGAAGTTATGAAAAGTCTGCTACTGTTCCTCAATTCAAATGCAGCTCTACTGCCACTGAAAGCTCTAGACCAACCAGGTCAGTTTGTTCTTCGCAGTCAGTGCTATAGCTCCAACAGAGATTGAATTTCTGCAATGTAGTAAAATTTGCAGACAGATGCGTATGATTGACATGTTGTAATGTTATGTAATTGAACAGGTCTGGAACATGAGATGAGAGTGTTCGAAATCGACAAAGTAACGTCACGGAGGACTATCGAGCGGCTACTGGAAGAATTTCTTCCTCATCTTAACAACTCATTGTGAGGCTGTGACCCACATGCCCACCTCCATTATTGCAATATGCATTTATGCATAAACAAAAATTCTCCCATCCCCTCATTGCTTAAACTATTTGTTTAAGCTATACACATTTATTTGTTATCTTACTCCTATTTCAAATAAATGTAAGTGTCTATATTTCCCAAATCTAAGGTAAAATATAGAAAATGAGGCCGGGCTTTTAAGAAAGAATAAATTTTGTACTATATTAATATGTAAATGAAATTGGCATGGGCATTTGGTTGAGTTGATTAACCTGGTCTGAATCCAGGTTTTCCATCCCCATCCCCATTGTAAATTAAAAAAAGATATGTATAAGGGTATGGGTTGATGTATAATAAATAAATATTAGGGGGAATCATTCTGTATTTTTTAATACTTTTTAGAGGGTTTAGTTGAAAAAGTGAATATTGAAGAGGGTGAAGTGCAATTTTTATTGATGTTGAATCGAGAGAGTTATTATTAGCAAGTTAAGAGATGGGTTATCACGCGACACGCACATGCTTTAACGGTTTCCCGGTTAAACACCGCCATCTGGCAACGGCATTGTGTGCGATCCCCAAGGCCCGCCTCTCTTTTGCCTCTTTGGACTGGCGGAAATACCGAGTCAATTCTGCTATTCAAATCCCTCGCAGTTTCCACTCACTTCTCTCTCTAGCACAAAATTCCATGGGTTCTGGTGTGAAATCCAACAAGGAATCTCGCATCCCGGAGGAAGCGAAGAAGATTCTGAAATCTCTGGCCGCGGAATGGAACGACATATCCGATGCTGACGCGCTGCAGGTGATTCCCCTCAAGGGCGCCATGACTAACGAGGTCTACCAGATCAAATGGCTTACCAATTCCACTCGTCATGCGTCCAGGAAAGTGTTGGTGAGGATTTATGGATCCGGCGTCGAAGTTTTTTTCAATCGTGAAAATGAGATCCGTACTTTTGAGTTCATGTCCAAGCAAGGCCAGGGCCCTCTGTTGCTTGGCCGCTTCCCTAATGGCCGTGTCGAGGAGTTTATTCGGGCTAGGGTACGTAATTTTTTGGATGTTACTGCGCATTTTCTTTTTCTCGGTTGTTCTTACATTTTGCCTGCATTCGTGGTGCATTTTTGTTTTTGTATTTGTTCTGTTTCAATGTAGAGTTTTCGCTAAAAGCGCGTTAACTGATAGCGTTACTTACATTGACAATATTCGAATTCGTTGCTTGCCAATCTTTAATTAAATTTCAATCTATAGAAATAGGTAGTTCTGAGTTCTTTGCTTCAATGATTAGTGCTTTCTCAGGTGATTTGTGTGATGTAGCTGTATATGCTAGTTTACATATTAAAATTCTCGACGAAAATGACTAGTCTATCTTAGTAATATAATGCCTTCAACTTTGGCGATCCAGACACTCACAGCAGGTGATTTGCGTGATCCTGAGATATCTGCTCTTATTGCAACTAAAATGAAGGAATTCCACAGTCTAGATATGCCGGGGCCCAAGACTGTTGCTCTTTGGGATAGACTTCGGTGCGGTTATTTTTCTTTATCACTTTCTCTATAGATTCAAAAGAATGATTATTTCAGGAAACTCCTACCTGTGTTCTTATATTACATGTGCTTACATGAAGTTCTATGTCGTATTGTTTCAGCAAGTGGCTTAATGAAGCCAAACGTCTATCTTCGCCACCGGAAGCTGAGGAATTTCGCTTGAACATTCTCCAAGATGAAATATCAGAACTGGAAAAGAATCTCTCGATTGGTCATCAACTTGTAGGATTTTGCCACAATGATTTGCAATATGGTAACATAATGATGGATGAAGAAACCAGATTGATAACCATAATTGTGAGTATCAAGCTATGCTCGTTACCCCTTGTTATAAGTGCAACGCCTCCATAGACTTCACCTGTGAGGGAGCTACTGACGTTATACAAGTACAGAAAAATTAACTAGATTGATATGATCCATGGAGGGGTTGTGCCCTACTTTTCCCGCACTTAGTTATTCCACATCCCTTTAGGTAGAGGTATACCATCCTGGTTGACTGACTTATAGGACAGTGACCGGGTGGAGGTGTCATTGTGGAATTGGGTTGACTCAGGTGAATATGCAGTTGTTTTCGTCACCTAAATCTGATACGACGTTGCAATCGTTTGTTTACTCTATAGTTTGTGGACCAGTGCAGTTGTAGTTTCTCTTCTGTCATTTTCACAATCCTGACAGCTTTCAACTAGTGGGTAGTTAGGACTTTAAACTACCTTCACTGGTAAGCTGAGTCTGCCCTTCAGAGGTAGCAGTATGTTAGGTTCAATGAATGTGGCAGAAAGGTTGGCCTTGCTTTGTTGGTCGCTGCATCTTTTCCCTCTCTATATACCCAGAAATTGCTCCTCCTTCATAACCATTGCAAACAAGTCTTTGGAGTCCCTTTCCTTTGCAGAGCTTTCCTTGCATAGATTGTGATAGTTGGTTTATCTTTTCTGCATATATGATAGTTTCAAATGATATTTTCCTTAAACTAATGACCTTACAAAAGACAAAATCATAAAGTTAGTTTTTATCTAATTTATGTAACCAGTGAGCTTATGTTTCATGTCTAATTCCCTTTGATCTAAGCTACCTCTACTGGTTTATAGGATTATGAATATGCAAGCTACAACCATGTAGCCTTTGATATTGCAAATCATTTTTGCGAGATGGCTGCAGACTATCATACTGAAACTCCACATGTTCTGGACTATAGTAAATATCCAGGTAGAGGATGTGTTGTTTCTTCAGTCACCTTTCATCCCAAGACTTTGGTAATTGATATGTGAAATTAGTTGTTGTTCCCCTTATTCAGGTTTGGAGGAGCGTCAAAGATTCCTGCGTATCTATCTGAGTGGTTCAGGTAGTAATTATTTTAATTTTCATCTAATTTTACCACAGCTAATTGCTTGTGGCAGTTGTGTTTATTTTTCCTAGTTTCACTTTTAGATTTGATGAGTGATTTAGGCGTTTCGAGTGTGAAATCTTTTCTTTTAACATCTCTGTGAAGAGGAGTAAGGAATAGCTTTGGGACGTGGTATCTCTTGCTCTTGGGTGACCTATTCAGAGTGGACAATTATAGTACCTTCTTTTCTTTTTTGAAACTTCTGTTAGAAAGATTGAATATATAATACCTCATTTGATGAATATCCCTGAAGTTCTAGAATTTTGTGCAGGCAATCAACCTAGCGACTTAGAGTTGGGGCAACTACTTGAGCAAGTGGAGAAGTACACTCTTGCAAGCCATCTTCTTTGGGGCTTATGGGGAATAATCTCGGTGCATCTCCAAACTCTTTGTGCTTACAAGATTAGCACAGTCTGGTTTTTATGTAGTTTAACCTTCAGATTTTGCTTTGGCATATTTCTTGCTCAGTCTAACTTTCAACTGATACGAAGTTTGTCTAAATCTGTCATGTTTAATTATCAAGTTAATGGCAACAGATCTATTAATTTATAGTAATAAAAGTCACTAACTACGTAAGATGTATGTAACCACATTTTGCGTGTCTTATCATCATGAAAACTTCCCATGATGTGTGATCCGTGCAAAAAATGCTGAGGCTTAATTGAGAATGGTGGATGAATGGAAAGTTGTATTAAAAAGACGATGTTTCTTGTTCAATGTTAAGTTATCTCAATTTCCTTGATAATTAAATATGGTACTATTTAATATCCATCAATATATGACTGTAAGATTGAGAGCATATGGTCTCAATCTGAACTATTCCACTTGAAATTTAGTTCATTTTGAAAGTTTCTTATGACAAGATTATGAAATAATCAATACACCAATCTTCTTTTGTGATTTAGTTAGAAGCGAGTATAAATTTGCTGAGGATTTAGAGGAACAATTTCATCATTATTCTTCTTATTATAACAGGAGCATGTTAACAAAATTGATTTCGACTACATAGAGTATGCAAGACAGAGGTTTCAACAGTACTGGGCAAAGAAATCTGAAGTACTGGGATTTTCAAGTTCGAGAAAACAATAGCTTATGGTGAAACTTGTTCCCTGGAATGCTGAAAGATAACTACTGTGAGGAGTTCCTATCAATGATAGATGGCCTGAAGTCCTCTGCGGCTGATTCTACCGATTAAGGGATTCTCTGGCAGTAAAAGTATAGAGTGATACTTTGGGCCCTTCGGACAAAGATTTTTTCCGATCATATGTACAGTGAGGGCACATAAATGCTCTTTCAATGTTTGGTTGATGCTTTTCTGCACTTTGGAGAAATAGTTTTTTGATCATACTGTACAGTGAGGGCACATGGATGCACTTTCAGTGAATTCATATTAGGTTGATGCTTTTCTGCACGTTTAAGAAATATTTGTTTTGATCATACGAACAAAGATGACAAACAATTGCTCTTTCTACGAATTCATATTTGCGTACTCATGTTTGCCTACCTTTGTATATGCAACGGTATGAATAAGTTAAAAAATAAAAATGAACCCTCTGGTATTAGCTCCAATATTGTCATGGTGGTTGCTCTAAAATGGTACCATGGTGCTTGGGAGTTAGTACTAATGTTTATATAAAATGTTTTATACTTGTGGTATGTACATTTAAAATACAGAAGAAGATGCGATGTTGAGGTTTCGACATCCAAACCAGTCCTATTACTTAAATTACCCCTGGAATAGCCCCGAAAGAGGGAATGAGAAAATTTTAAGCGGGAATGTCAGTTGAAGAGTTAGTTACTACTTATACTTACCAGCAGCACGAGATATATCTTAACAGGAACTATCAAACTGATCAGCTCCAAGTTTCCATGGCAACTTCTTTCTTCCTCAGCCTTCTCCTCGTGGTCGCCCTCATAGCCACCACCTGCCGTGCCGTCTCCGCTACAGAAACCCTTCCTCCAACACAACCACCCTCTCTGCCCGTAATACCACCACCAGCAGTTGCCTCTGTACGGACTCTGCAACCGCCCCCCGAGCCATTGGCGGAGATTCAAGAAAATCAGCCAGACGAACCTCCACCAACACAACCATCCTCTCTGCCCGTAATTCCACCACCAGCGGTCTCCAATGCACGGACTCCACAACCGTCCCCGCCCCCGCCATTGGCTGAGATTAAAGAAAATCAGCTCAACAACATCATTGACGCGCTTATAGGTACTGGCGACTTCGTGGGGTGGGCTAACCTTCTCTCATCCACCGACCCTTCAGTCTTCCCACTCACGGCCACCCTTTTCATCCCCAGCAACGATGCGGTCTCTCATTTCCCCACGGCCAACACCGCCGGAATAGACTACGATCCTTTTCTCATTCCATATCACATAATCCCACAGCGCCTCACTTTCTCCGATCTCCAGCAGTTTAGGGTTCACTCTCGCCTCCCGACTCTCCTTCCCTCTAAATACATTGTCATCACCAATAACTCGCCCTCAAATTTCACCGTCGATGATTCCCAAATCACACAAGCCGATATCTTTGTAAATGTTGCTTTCTCAGTGCATGGCATCAAGAAAGTCCTCGATTACTCTGTATATGGCGGTGATAACGTCCTTTCACCACCGCCGGAAAAAACCAAGTGGCCGAGAATAAAACCTACTCCTGGGCCGCCAAAGAAGAGAAGACCGGTTCTTCCGGGAGAAATAACTGTGGGCCTGAAGTCTTGCGCTTCCTGTTCATGCAGTGAGATTTTAATGATATTTTCGGCCTTTTATGTTGTTTTCCTATAAAAGATTCTTTGAGAATGTACGCGCCGATATTGCATGAACGCAACGTCAAGAATGTGGATAACAAGAAACCCTATAGATCTTGCTTAGAAAAAGCAAAAACCATAGATTGAGCTGATGGATGAATATGTTATAGGGTGTCCTTTGTTTCTTGATGGGTCAATTTAGAAATCTCAGGTGTTTGAGTGAATAGATCTTTGATTTCATAATGTTTCTTTAGGCTAATTCATTGAGTGCCCTTTGTGATCTCTTAACCAATGCAAAAATATTCACTAAAAATCAGCAATTTAAATTACTTATGCAATTAATATTGGAGGTTTTATTTATTCAATTCAAATGTGTGTGTGTGGGTGAGAGAGAGAGAGAGAGAGAGAGAGAGAGAGAGAGAGAGAGGTAAACAGAAAAAAATGCAACGGGAGAAATAGATTAGATGACATTTATGGTAGAATATATGACTACTGTTAGGGTTAAAAAACTGTCCTCTAATTTATACAAACTATAATCTGTACTTCACCATCCCCTTTGCACGAAGCAGAGCCAGACTTCTCCCTCTTTATGCCAAGATTTCAAAGAATGACAAAATGGGAACTGCCAAAATTTGAGTACCTACGTTCAGAAAAAATGGTATTGTCATTTCTGTTTTTTCCGGATCTCCTCTGTCAGCATCTCAACAGCTACTCTCCATAAAGGGCTTGTTGACCCTTTGCATAATATTCTATGCATTATTTCTATCTCCTCGGAATTAGCTTTACTCAACAGTCGTCTGAATACGGACTGTATCTCATCGTCAGATAAAGAATTGCCTCTGCCTACTAATAAGTTATCCGCTTCCTGCACAGCCAAGTCAGTTCCAAAACTATCTGCTATCTCCCCTTCATCATACTTTGTTTCACTAGAATTCTTTTCAGCTGCTGCTACAAATGTATCACCTGAACTTGATGATGACTTCTTCCTAAGAAGCTTGTTTTCCCAGTATTCAGTGCATTTGTGATATGGATCGAGAGCCTCGATTGCCTACATTAAATATTGTTCTCACACCTAAAGATGTATTCGCAAAGTACATGTAGATGTGGTTAATATGGCTGGAAGTGAGGTCTACCTGAACAATGGATGGAGACAGAAGTCCAAACATTTCACGCCCGTTGATGCTGCTTGTAGGCTGCACCAGCGGCAGGCCTTGCTTCCCTAAACATTTTTGTCTTGTTATTTCTTGATTAAGTCTCTGCAACACCAATTCCCAGCATTCTTCTGCTGAAACATGCACAAAGCTCTCTTGTGGATGCTCTTCTAGACTAACCTGGGGAATTATTTTTTTGAGTCAGAAGAGGTTTACTTAAGTTGAGAGAACAGAAAAGGCTTAGGTATATTTGGAAAGCATTTAGTAAAGAGTGTGTATGCAAGTTCATATTAACATGAATAATTCAAGCAATAACATTAGTCCATAAATCAATCTTTTACAGAAGCCTTTTCTCTTTCTTGGACTACATCTATGCTGCAGATTAACACACTCTATCTTGTTGAGAGGAGAAAAAAGTTATAAGAGACAGATGATTTATGTGATGCCAATTCAAACTTATTTCATACACAGCTAAAATCACCATGGAGCAGTATAATTCCAAGTAACTTAAACAAAGGGGCCGTAATCTCTATCTGGTGTGTGTTTCTGTTAAGACAAATAAAGCAGTTACCTTGAACAAGGGACCTAGAAGCCCACCATCAATGATTTCTGAAGTGTAGCTACTCCTAATCAGTGGATTGCAAATGTTAAAGAACTTTACACGGCTTTTATAACCTGTAAAATTGATTGATCGACACAACAACCTGTGTAAATGCTTATGAAAGATGATATTCCTGGAGAATCTTCAGTTTAGCATGAAGTGTACATACCTTGTGGGTATATGGCATCCTTGTTGAACCATGGTTTTCCAAAAACAACAGACCCAAAATTTATTGGTTCAACACAAAAGCTTGTCATCCGCTCAGAATATGAATCGACCTTTGGAAGCTCATCTACTGGATGCTCCATGTGTTCGGACTTGAGTGAGGTGTTCGATTGAACTGTTGAAGGAAAAAGATTGAATCCAAACAACTTCTTGTGAGCACCAGGAATACGGTCACCAACATTCTTTGAATCTAACGGATGTTCACGATCTTTAAAAGCCCATGCTTCTACAGCATCCATGGACTCTTCTAATGCCTTCACCAGTGTCTTCAACTCGTCAATGGTGTAACGCAGAAGGACAAGTCTGTTTTCTGGGTCACAACGACAGATGAGATTTGCATGATTAAGACATGCAAACTTATCAGAGGAACAATTGCAACAAGCAGCAAACAGGTGCAAGTCATAAAAGCAAGAAAAACATTCCCTCTCCGTATCCAGATCAAAATCTTTTTGCATCTTTTGAAAGCGCATGACCTCTGGGAGGCACTCTATTCTTTTCTCCTCTAAATAAACCCTTGTCTGAAATTTGAAGAACAAAAAAAGAAAATGTTATATACATTTAACCTAAAAGTCAGATGCAGGTATATGCAAATATGATTAACTATTTTGGGGAACAGACATACACATACACCTCCTTAAGTGCATATATTCATCACTTTACCTTAATTGCTTGAGTAAGAATCCCATCTTTCCCACAGACGCTTCTCCATCTCAAATTCTCTGAATTTTCTTTCTTGAGAACAGTGATATCCCAAAGTGCCTGAACAGCCCTTCCAGCAGCGGCCAAGAGCAACTTATCATGTGATATTGACGTCTTGTGATGCTGTGCACTATAGAGCTCAATTGCACTTTGTCCATGTCGTAGCCAGTCAACAGGGGCCACATTTACTGCCTCGGCACAATTAAAGCCACAGTTGAATCCAGAGTGATAAGCCCTTGGAAAGGTAAGAACAAACTCCCCAGAGTTCTGGACCGCTCGATACACTGGAACACCTTCTGACTTTACAACTGATGGTGACAACTGTGTGACCTGATCAACACCAAATATGAAGTCTATCAATGTTCATAAATTGCAAATTTACGGACTGTCCAAACTCCCAACAAAGATGAAGATAGAGAGAGGTTTTCTCTGCGCAAGAAGGAAACAATGCATAATTTTTATCAACTATTAACTAACCAATTCATTTAGTAAATCTGGTTGTTCTTCAAACAGATCTGGCAAGTGTTTCCTCATTGCATTCTCCAATGCAGAAGCATGACTTCCTGGAACTCCATACCAAACTTTTGGATCACCCCAGTGCAGATAGTTCAGTGAGTAGAGATGGTGGTCTTCAACATGCTTTTATAAACACAAGAAATCATAGACATATCACGATTCAGCTCCACAAAAAAAGGCAATTGTTTTTCAAATTAATTGTTGGTAATGGAGCAATAATTAACAATATAAAAGGCACATCCAAAATAAAAGAAATTTGCCCCTCTTTATCTTATTCTTATGTGAATACACAGCTATATGCTTGAAAATATTAAACATCTAGAATAGACTTGAGATAATGCCATCTCATATGAACTAGTGAACAAGTGGTACATCTGTTGGAGTTGTCTGAGAAATATGCCTTGTTGTGAATTAATAGTTGAAATAAATTTAACTTACCCAACAAAATGACGAGAAGCACATTCCTATATAAAGCCATGGTACAACTACCCCAGAGATGTTGCACTCTTCAAAACACAAAACAGAACCAGGGAGACGCGGCAAGTTATTCAGATTCCAGCCTGATGTCACGTACTGATCAATCTTAGAGTCCGTCAACGATGATGATTCTTTAGGGAATCCACTCCCTAGAGTTCCGGTTTCCAGATCAGCTCCATAGTAAACCTATACATTTACATACACAGCAACATATAATTTGCATATTATATTGCATTAGTACCTAGCGGCGGGAAAATGGTTAAAATCTAATGTTCCCCCACCTCAACTTCATCTGTAGGCTGCTCAATGATCCGCCAATACTCTCCTTCAATATCATCAACCGAAGGCAGGCACCTCTTATCTTGAGTTTTTTCCTTCACTTCAAAGTATGCTGCTTTAAATTCCTGAGAAAATCTTTGAAATTCCTCAAGTGTAAAGTCAGAGCCTGACTGGAAACCAAACTTTTCTTCACTATCACAAGCAGCGTTAGATTCCGAACTTTCAGCACGAGCACGTCTCCTCGGTCTTGAATTAAATTGCCTCCTCCGTTTTCTCTTCCGGTGCAGTTTTTTCCTCATGGGCTCCCTGTTCTGAAGGAGGTCTACTTGCTGAATTCGGGTAGAAAATTTAGCATGATCCCAAATTTTCTTATCCTTTAGCGGACAAGGGGGAATCCAAGATGGAGGAGGTACAATTTTGCAAATACCATAAGCTTCAGCTCTGGACCTTATGCTCGCTATATAACCTAGAGTATCTTGGAACTCCTAGAGTAGAACATCTAAATTAACTTATATCAACCAAAATAAAGGGCTAGAAAAGTAAATTTCTTTTTTTGAGATAAAACATACCTCCTCCGTTGGATAGAACACTGGAGCTTCGTCAATAAGAGGCCGGCGTGCTTCATCAGGAACCCATCTCGCTGATACCTGCTCCAACAGAATACGCAACAACGGAGAGAAGGTTAAGAAGATTGGAAACAATGCATATATGCAAGGTTTTGATGATTGGTAAATGCCATGGCCAAGCATGCAATTCAGAACTTGATCTCTGACCAAAAACCTGCTATTAAATATTAATTTGACAGGAAACACGGTAGCCCGCCTTGTACCTTCCGATGTCGCGGACTGCCTGGAGATTCATGGCTTTCGTCGTTTTTCTGGACACTTCTGGAATGATGATCCTGCAACAGAACTACTTTAAATATTTGATGCAGTAGCAAGACATTAGGTTAACACACCAAGTTAACTTAAAGATTCAGACCTTAATTCTCATGATTGTTCAGTTACCAACTGGAGCATATATCAACTTGTTTCTGATTGATGGTTCAACCTTTACTTCAGAAGTACCAACAGCAGAATCTCTAAGCAGCAGTCCTCAAACAGCGCAAGCCTGATGAAACCATAAGAAATTATGGTTCACAACTCGGTTGCTATTATGTAAGATAAATAAACAAATTTGTGATGTTAAACAGGAAAAAGAAAAACAAATGGTTTGAATAAAGAAGGGACATAAAGACGGATAAGGAAACCGGACATCAATTTTCCCGGACAGGTAATAAAGAAGACCTTTATTACTAATATTTTCTGAGACAATGAGTTAATTCATGTAAACAATGAAGAGCACATACATGGATGCCATAATTTCTTCCCTGAATAAGGACATTTCCTTACCGAAGATTCAGAATAATGACAGTAATCTCATGTGACGTGTCATAGAAAAATATTAAAGATACCTAAAATATTCTTTTACTTTTTTCCTCGTATTGTAGCCCTAAACCTAGTACGACATATCATTCTCAAGCCATGTTTCTGCCTGAACATTCCCTTAATACAAAAGATCAGATTATCAACCGAACAGTTAGCATAAAAGACCACGAGAATATTTGGATCTAACTATCACACACAAATCTGCATTCCTTTTTGGCTGTAGGCAAGGAAGAAACAGAAGAAGCATTACATCATCATACAATCTGCAGTTTATAATCTTGCATCATGGAAGCTCCAATGCAGCAGTTTACATAGCATCGATCATCTTTCCCAGATGATTCCACAGATTAAGAACTATATGTGTCCACACAAATCCAATATCATTTTCTGCAGATTTTATCAAAAACACAGGAGATAGGGCAGTTATGGAATAATATAATGAAAAAGGTGAAAACCTATGGAATAATATATATGAAGAAAGAGATGAAAACCTATTTGTTGTGATTTGTGAAAGAGAATTTTATGGGAAGAGGGTATCAGATCTGCACATATAGTGGCAGTAGTTTTCCATTAGATGGACAAAATCACTAACTTACAATGATGGAACAAAAGTTAAACCTAGGGTGATTTAGACAACAAAAGTTGAGATGTCATAGAGAAACTGACCTCTTATTAATCTTGGAAATTTTTTGGAATGAATTTCTTCTATGAACTTCAAAGAATCAAGAGACCTCCTACTCTGTTAAGCCTGCAGGAGAGAAATCCTCTTATGTCATCTACGCAAAATCAATGCAAACCCAAGTCCCAGAAAATCTTTAAACTCTAAACACAAAGAATTCTAAGAATTTTTGGAAGCAAACTGAAATTGAGACAGCAGAAGTTGAACCTAATGTGGTTCTAATAAAAACCAAATTCGGAGAAATAATTTCTACTTTGCCCCAAAAGGAATTTGAAGAAATATCGGCAAGAATGAAAGATCAGAAATGATATCTTAATCTCACTAATGGAACAAAAGACTTAATTGTGAAGCATTCATCCAAACCCTACAAAACTAAAGGGAATTTCCCAGAAAATCACAGTACGGAAATTCCTTTAATGCAAACATAGAAGGATGAAGAAATCAGCCAAGGTTAAATATACATTTGACTGAGTAAAAAGAGAAAGGGCAAAAGGGCAAAGGGGAAAACCTTCTTGTATTCAATCTCACAGAAGAAATTGGTTTATGGGAGATTTCTTTCTTGATGACAAAACAATAATAATAAGAATAATTAGAAAAACAAAAACAAAAGGGGAAGGAAAGACTTGTTCTTTTCTTTTCATGGATTAATAATAATAATAATAATTTCTTTGATGCTGACAAGCATACAATATGACACCTAAACAATTCCACGTTGGAGTCAGTGTTGCTTTTCTTATAATATATACATATATATAATAATATTTTCTCTCAAACTATTTTATAAAAATAAAATATGATTCGGAATTTATCTATAAATCTCTTTAACATTTAGGAAAGCAATGGGTTGTTGTGTAGTAGGATAAGAAGTCTCCTATAACGAGGAAGTTGGATCTACAACAGAGAAATAAATGTATCGAACGGAAATCAATTGGGGGGGGGGGGGGGGAATCTAATGGAAAGGGACGGCGGTTAA
>NC_026156.1:5787095-5816034 GCF_000512975.1 Sesamum indicum
GGGGCAGCAGCACAGCAGTGTCAGTCAGTAGTTGTCCCAATGTTCGACCCCTCTGCCTCTGCCTCTGCCTGTTCCTGTTTTTGTTTTGCTTCCTTCCCAAACAAACTACAACCGTATCATCTACAATCAACATTCTCTAATCATTGCTCTTTGTCCTTTTTTAGACCATTGTCATCATCATAATGATATTATTATTAGAACCACAGCTATTAATATTTGATTTTTTCTAATTAATACATGATTTTTTTCCTAATAAATCTGGTGACTAATTGATTTCATTAATTACTATAACTTAAAACACACCTATATATATATATATATGCTTCATACCCTTCACATAATTTGCCCACAAGAATTAATGTGCCCGATTGAAGTTGTTTTTACACTTATATTTTTAATATGTTTATTCTCATGAATAAAAGAAATTATTTTTTCTTGCTCACAATTGTCGATATTTTGTTACGCTCTGATACGGGAGTTCGTTGGATGAGATAATTGTTATCAAATTCGTTGACTATGTCTTATTTTGAAATTCAGCTATGAACAACTCATTAAGAAAAAAAAATATCTAATGAATATACTTGAGTTCTTATATATTACTTATTTTATTAGTTCTTAATTCATGTGGGACTAAATATCACATTTTATCTCTTCGAACTTCAATATTGAGCAAATAGTATTATGGGAAGTAACAGAAAAATGTTTACTATTAAAGTAGTGATAATATTTAGCAACTTCACTCCAATGGGCAATTTTTGCAACTTTTTATTTATTAATTAATTGAAAAACTTTTGATAATTCTTGTATTGCGTTCAGTTGAATTATATATGTGGAATCACGTGTGCAATCGGTGCTAGATTAAACAAAAGAGCTTTAACTAGATTATAATATCCCACTTTGAATACCAAAATTTTGATAATAAATTTTCACTTCACCATCAGAGCCTCAACAATTTACTATAACCAAGTGCGATTACATTTACATCACAAAATAAAACAACGATTTAAGAATTGCAGCTTTTCAGTAATATCATTCAGAAACTTCACAATCACAGTACATGTTTGACATCAAAGACAAGGCATCAAGCGGAGCAACTGGCTAGAAACATGACAATTATATCAAGGAACAACAACAGAAGAGTCTAGGATGATCTTGTTGCCATTATGATTGCGAAGCCTGATTATGGAAACAGAGCAGATAACGGTCATCAGCATTAGCCCGACGAAGGAAGCAATCATGGCGCCCCCACCTTGGTCGCAGAAGCTGTCGAATTTGTCGCAGATTTTGTTCCACCTCGCGTGAGAATTCCCATCCCTGCCCAGCTGCCCCATGAACGCCGCCGCGCTTGCGCCGCCGGAAACGATAGCCACGTTCATCTATCACAAGTATCAGGACACATTGCAAGTCAGAATATTATATATACATTGCATAGATGAACTGAGTGGGAAAGAAAAAGAAACTGAATACCAAGTCCAAGACTGGAATTGCCAAGTGAGCAAGTCCCTTAAAATTCCACTTGGGTCCCATAAACCCAACTACCAGCATCAGCAAGTTGTGGAGGCTAGCATTGCCATTTGCAATCACAAAGAACCTGCGTGCAACATCAATTATCTTTAGTTGATCATCATATTTGTGTTTGTTTTCCTGAAGAAATTGAAAGCATCCAAAACCATACACAAAAGCAGGAGTGTGTTGAAACTTGGCAGTGAGAGTGGCTCTTATGGGGACAGTTCCAATCGTAGCAACAACTATGGTTTTCGTTTGCTTGTTAAGCGCCATTACAACCATAGCTGATAGTGTTGCCAAAAATGCAAGCAATCTCAGCAAGAGAAGGACCAAATCCAGCTTTGATCTAGTTAACGGTACTTTGCCATGACAGGTTTCCTGTTTCTCTCCTCTTTCTGAAGCCATTGATGTAGGCTTGTTTTGGTTTATCAGGGGTAGGAGGATTAAGGGCCGATGTTAAATGAAAGAGGGGGAGAACTATGAAGATGAAAGTTGATGGATACTGACATTATATATATAGAATTGAGGAGATCGAAAAACCGGTTCATTAAACGTGTGATTTTCTTTTGGTTCGTCTAACTAATAGCTAATTTGAATGTCACTAGTATGAGTTGTTGGGAAGATGAAGTATACCTCTAAAACATTACTGCAGAGTAGATATATGTAGGTGATTCTTGATTAGAAAACAGTGACTTTTTATGGAAGCAGCTTTAGAGTAACATATTTTTTTAAAAAAAAAATTGAAAAGGAGAATGTTGCAAATTTATAGGTCTAACCAATAAGTTAACTGACACAAGAAGTATCAATTTGAAGTTAACAGAGAAATTTTACTATGCCGTATTGAGCAAAGCAGTTTACTTTCCGCGGAACTAGTTCTCATATACTGCTGGCTTTGGGTTCATCCACTTTAACCATCTATGTTACACTTTGGACACATCAATTTCATGAATTCCAGTTAACACTCCAAAACTCCTAACCCAACAGCGTTCCTCTCTTCATTAAGAAGGTTTGTTTAGTTCATATCATTTCCAAGTCAATTCATCAATAAGCAGTCCGAGTTTTCACATAGGAGTTTATGTTATCATGCCTACGCATCTGCCTTTAAATTTCAATAGACGATATCCAAGTTGATCTAACATTAAGGACCAGAGTAATCTATACATAGGTGAATCAGATATACTGAAAGTATTCATGTACCTCTAACAAGTCACTTTGTCTTCCAACTAAATCTCATAGCCTCACTCCAATAAGTTACAGGTACAATATAGAATACAATTCTTCAGTAGCATGACAGAGCAAATAAGTCCCAAGGCAAACTTTCGGCAGTCCCACCCATATAATACAAAAAATACAAATTTCTTCTGGTACTTTACAGCCAAACCAATCTTAAAACTGCATATTCATTGTAGCCAAAATATGCACAAGATATCTCTATACTCTTGAAGCCAACAAGGACCATAGAATACTAGAACTCGTGAGTGATATTCCATTTCATTGCATTCCTATGTTGTAACGCCCACGACAACGTTGCTCACCTAACGAAATAACAATATCATATAAGGCTTTATCGATTGTACATGAGACAGAACAAAATAAGAGCTGCAAATGAGATGATGTGGAATGTGATAAGATAACAACGGCAAGCAACATGGAGAAACTCACCAGCTTGCCACTTTCATCAAGAGTCATGGGATTCTGAACAACAACTGTTTGACTCTGAGATCGTGCCGTCACCTACAGCAAATCAAGTAGTTGAAAGCATTGAATACCAGATCATACTTTCATAAAATGCTGCAAGTGCATAAAAGGAACCCGACTAACCGTAGAGGTAGGTGGTGTGGATGCAGATGTTGAAAACCCACCAGGTCTTTGAAGAGGGATAGGAACCCTTCGGTCACCAGTCTGCATAAGACGAAACACGTTTGAAATAACGTAAAAAGAAATACATCTTCTATATATTCATTCAAGCAAACTATCCAGACCATTTGTATCATTTGGCATCCTCCTTAGATACAAACCAGAGATATTACCTATAGCCATAGAGGCATCTCAATTCTCATCAACTAGTTTATTAGTCTGGATAAGTTATGCAATCGAGAAAAGTTTATGACAAGCAGAAACCAACAGGAGTGTAAAATATTTTAAAATGTTCTCCCCATGGTTCAAAGAAGTTACAGGAATGTGGTTCCCTGAGTGTTGTTTCCTGGATTCTTTTTCCTTTGGCAGGTGTACATGAGAAAGAGAGTGAAAACGGGAGTATAAAGCACATAACGCAAAAATCATATTACTAACATTAACATTAGTGATGAAGTGGCAAATTGCACATTTAACAGATGGAGCTCCAGCTGGATACATCAGCATCGTATGGCAGTTTCCACAGTTGACATGTGCAACATTATTAGGTGGCGCCGCCGCTGCACATCCAGAGTTCAGCAATCAGATAAAAGTGCAAGATAATGGAAAAACTAGCATTAATAGAACCACTGGAGTCATAAAAATCAGCATGCAGCTTGATGGAACCAAAAGGAAGGTTATAAAATGGATTGAGGTTAATATTATACATAATGATCAAGCATCATACTCTCGATATGATTCATCATTTTTATACCTGGCACAAGGTTCACTGTATGGCAGCAGGAACATCTGACACTGGTAGCCCCTTGGGCATGCATTAGCAACGTACGGCAGCCTCCACATATCAATTGTGCCATTTCCATCCCTGCATATAGCAATACGACTTTAGTTGATACACAACCAATTAGAACTATATAGACCCATGAGGATGCACTGAACATGAAAATTGTAACCACATGCTTGATTGAGTCACAACAAGCCACTAAGAGAAAACTACTAGAAGCGCGCGATCAGTATTCTCCCAAAGGCCCTCAATATCAAGTTATTCCTGTAGCAATTGCTTCTTACACTCTCACAGAGTAGTATTTAAACCATTCAGGCGAAGTTGGATAGAATTTCGGTGTCCCCCGGAAAATCTTACTAAGCAAGAGATTCTTTTCAAAATCTCTTGAACAGTTATTAAATGATCAAAATGAATACGAAATAATGGCTGTTAGTGGTGCACAGGAATGCGAACTGAGTCATTTAAAAAAAATTCAAGAAAAGAAGCAGAAACTATGAAAAGACAACGCAAAGGGAAGGCAAACAAACTACAGTAAACTCTGAAGAAATAGACAAATACAACAGAACATATAGAGATATAAGTACATCAGATCAGCAGTGAAAGACCCAATTGTAGTCTGTAGATCATTGCAATTTCCAAATGAATGATATGATAGCGCTCTTTGGTTGTGTAACGCTGAGGAAGACAACTCATAATATTTCAAGATAAACTTCACACTGGTTTCAGAACTCCATTGGAATTGAATAATCCATCTTAGGTAGCACATTTGCATTAAGAAATTAAAAATAACGTAGAAAAATGACTTTCAGCATTACCAGCTGGGGGTACAGGAGTCACCACATTGCAAATTGCACAGCAAACATTAGAGGCCCCTCTGGGATAAAGGAGGACAGTCCTACACCCGCCGCAAACAAGTTGGTTCTGCATATCTGAGGAACCCTATTTTTAAGACAAAGATCATGAGATAAGCCATGGGCAACAAACTTCATAAACATTTCTACGGTTTCATATACGCTTAATCAATTAAATTCTACACAAGTCAGAGGAAAGGAAAAAAAGAAACTCAATCCATTCTAGCTCCAAAACTTATCGAAGAGCACCATAGGCCACCAACGAATAGATTGAGGGGAAAATCCTGTCGTTTGCAGATAAAAAGCCACCAAAGCAATAATTATACAAGATCCAAAATAACGAAATAAACCTCGATATTACGACAAGAAAATCAATAAACGGAGGATCATAAGACTTTCACACTCGCAACCCAACCCTAAACAACCGCACCACCTCCCACCCCCAACCTCCAAATCAAAGAAAAAGAAGAAAGCTGAGATCTTGCGGATGAATTTTAAAACTCTTGAAATTGCACCAAATTTGTTCCCAAAGCACGAAATCAAAACTCAGAAAATTAAGATTACAAAAAAGGAAAATACGAAACAGAAAATCAAATCAGCCTGTACTGCAGGAGAATTCTTACCCACGAAAAAACTGATGAATCGCGGGAAACTGGAGATTGGAATTCGTGGAATTAAGGGGAAACGGATGAGTAATTCACAGCAACAGCAATGAAAAAAAGAAAAAAAGAAATGAAATCAGATGTTATGGGGTTGGATTATAATAGATTAAATGTTGTTCTTCTCCATTGAAGATGACAAAAAGCGGGTGCTTGACTTTTCTAGAGAATGTCTTCCAACGGAGAAGACTTCCTTAAAATATTGTAATCGCTTCTTTCTTTCTTCCTTCCTTTCCATTTCCTCCTACGCTTATTTATATTTTTTAATGTCAAAATTGAGTTTTTAATATAATAAAAATATTACAATGAAATATTATCACACGTTTGGACTTAATCAAAACCCCTCAAAATTGTAATTTATTATTATATCCCAAATATTAATTTATGTAACCCTCACCACAAACTTAATTCTAA
Organism: Sesamum indicum; assembly: GCF_000512975.1. Lineage (NCBI taxonomy): Eukaryota > Viridiplantae > Streptophyta > Magnoliopsida > Lamiales > Pedaliaceae > Sesamum > Sesamum indicum. Next base: position 5,793,164 of record NC_026156.1, read on the forward strand.
ATTTTATAATAATTTAATTATTGACGTATTTTTGTTCGGATCACTTACCAATTTTTTCCCCACTTTTTAGATTAGTTAATTATTGAGACCATTGGTGATATTCTGTGACTACTCTTATCTTTCTCTAGAAATTAATCAACTTTGAGTTTTTGATTAAAACCAAATCAATCAAGCAATGTTGTACCAATATTTTAAAATTTAATTCAATTAGACTACCGAAACGAATTATATTGGGTGATTGAAGAAAATCGAAAGGCGCTAACAACTGTTTTTCTTCTTCTTCTTCTTTTTTTTTTTGAAGAATCACTTGATTCAGTTATTGGATCGGTGAACCACTTGAATTGATACTGGATCAAATGGTGGGTGTTTGTCTTTGAGTGTAAATAAAACATCAAAATCCATCATAATGTTTGGCTTCGTTTTTTGAGTGCTTTGTGGAGATAGAGAGAGAAAAACAAAGATAAATAAGTGTGTGTTAGAAATAGTATGTATGTTTGGATTTGTTTTTGGAGATAATTTAAAATAAGTATTATATGTTTAATGTTGTATTTTGGTAGACAAAAATTACTATTCATTGTTAAATTATTGTCAAATCATGTCTTTTTTATATATATTTATGTATATGTGTGTATATATATGTATGTATTTATGCTAAAACAGTTAAAAATACCTAAATAAGGTGTTTTTGAATAATGATAAATATTGGGTATGTTTTGACTTGTATCAAAAATAATTTAAAAATGAAAACAAACATAGTGCATATTTTTTTTTCCCTTCCTTGCTCAACCAAACACACCTCGCGTTGATCTTATCTCTATTAATTTATTTTAAAAATTATTTTATTATACTTATATTAAAGAAAAATAACGAAATATAAAAGAATAGATTATTAGGATGAAAGTATTTGAATATATTAATAATTCTTTATAATATAAATATGACGTTACTCATTGGATTACGAAAATTGAATTGTAAATATTGTTGGAGTTCATTGAGACATCCTGATCCAGCACATACTTGGGCCGTCACAGTGATGAGTCTGTCTGGTGTTGGCTACCAATTTGCCCCAAAATAGGATTTGGATCAGGCATGACTACCATAATATCTTTTCTAAGGTTTGGTCTAATTCTGGACAGATCTCGAAAATTATATTCAGCGCTGTTGACTTTTTTTGTCGTCTCCCAATAAATATAACTCTTGGTTTTATTAATGGAATTTGCTAAGACTAATACGAAAAATAATTATTAAAAAAAAAAAGAGTTTTATGTACCATTAAGTTTACCTATTAGGGGTTTGATGAGTTCATAAACCTCTACTGATTTTATTTTTTCTGTCAAAACAGTTAAATTTAATAAATTGTGTTTATTTTAGTACTAATTATATTTTGAATTAATTAAATTTCAACTAATAGTATTGGAAATTTAGTTATGTATGCATCTTTTACATTTTAGTTTGTATATCAATTTTTTTTGTTATACTTTGGCCTTGTTTAGTTTGTGTGGTGGGAATATAAAATTAAGATGGTATAAAATAATTGAATGATAAAATAAATCCCTTACGTTGAGTTTAAGTTGAAGTTGTGTTATAAATATTATAAAAATTTGAGTGAACATGGGGTTGCCCAACATGTACGTTGTTGCTACTTATCTTGGCCCGGTCCTGGGCGCGAGCATTAGAGCGAATGTCTCAATTTCAAGATTTATTTTTTTGGATAGAAACATTTGAATTTAACCGGGCCTGAAAGAATTAACAGTTTTCAATCAAATGATTTTAAATTGTATTTAATTGTTTGACTGGCAGTTTTAAAACTACTCGGCCATTCTAGCCATTTCTTGGCCGTTATTGGCCGTTTCCGATGATTTCAGCTGGAGGTTAAATGTTGGCTTAATTGTTGTGGTTTGCATTAAGTATGAGGGTGGCCATGCCTATAAAAGGCTAAATCCATTCCTCAGTTCAATACACCTCTCTCAATCGAGAATCCTCTCTTCTTCTCTTTAGCTGTCGTGTTCTTTCTCAAACTCAAAGTTTTGAGCTCTAGTTTCGGTAAAAGACTACTAAATGTTGTTCGAGGTATCTGTCAGTATAAGTGCAATAATGAACAAACAATAACCGTCTTATCCTAAAAGAAATTGTGTAGTACTCGATGCACTTTTGAACGGGACGTATAATTTCTTTAAGGCAAGCAAATTTTCTGTGATTTATTAGTGTGCTATTTTCGTTGGACTGGGAGTTATTACGATACAATTCTCATTGTATATTATCTTTTAATTTTATCATAACATCATATCTAACTGTTGTCGGTATTATTTTGTTCCAATGTTGATATTTGTGTTTTAGTTTCAAAATTGATTAATATATCCGATTGTGAATTCAAAACAAAATTATAATTATTTTTATGCAACATTCCCAACAAGTATTGGAGCACTGATAATTTTATTTCATATTCACTGATAAGATTTGAGATAAAAATTATAAAATACCAAAATTACTCCATAATAAGAAAATTAGTCATCATCAGCTATAATAGCAGGTTTTGCCTAAAATTCACAGGCCGGTGAATTAGAAGTAAAATATGAGACTATCCCAGATTTGATTGGATTGGATATTCATGGTTGTTTTATAAGTACTCATAATAATTATAAGAACGACTTACCAACTATTAATGTTTAAAACTTAAATCGAATTTTCTTGGATCTGACAGCTAATATATATAACTCTGAAAATGAGAAATAAGAAAGAAGACCTAAATCTATATTTGGACCTAAGCACAGCACCATGGAACAATTTTACATGTTTAGAATATTTAATTATTTAATTTGTATAAGCATGTAATATAGGGGATTATAAAATGGTAGGGCTAGCTTTTGATGTGTCCTCAGGGTAGTGGATATGCAACTTTTTAGTTATTAATTTAACGTTGTATATTCGATTTATGTGTATAAAAAATTATAATAAAATTAAATATTATTTAATAAAAAAATTATTGTACTGGTTTTGTTCTTTATTGTTTTTATAAATAAGAAAACTATCCTTTTAAATTAAAAGAAAAACTAATTATAATAAAAACAAATAATTTTGTAAGAAAATATTTTAAGTAATTGGAGAAAGAGAAAAAATAATATTAACTAAAAATAAATAATTATTTTAAAAATTAATTTTTATCACTTGTAGATATGTGAAAATTAGTGAGAACAAAAAAAAATTATATAAAAAATAAAAGAAATATCAAAGAGATACTCTTCCTTAATATATAATATAGATATATATATAGAGAGAGATAGTGGGGTTTAATAATAAATCAATCAAACTGTTAAGAATTCCTTTGCATTATTGTACATTAATTGGGCCAATGGATAATTATACCCTCCCCTTAATATTGGGTGTAAGTAAACATGATTCTTATTTAGTTCGAAAATTATATTTATTTTCGTCTAATAAATAGATTCTTTTATTTATCAAAATTTATTAAATTTAAGAATATTAGAAAAAAAAAATGAATGAGAAATTCATATATACGCTTAGTTAATTTATTATTAATTTATTACATGTCAAATAAATTTTTTTAACCAAACTTTGGGTCAGAAAACATTTAATTAACCTAAATTAATTTCTTCGTCATATGCATAAGAAATCACAGTATGTGCGTAATGGGCGAGTACTGTTTAGCCATACATAACATGATTAGCATATATATATATATATATATATATATCCATGTATATGTATATGTATATATATATATCATCACTATATCTATACCTGAAGGGCAAAAAAGAAAAAAAAACACTCTCAGAGCAAATTTTTAATAATACCGGCAGCAACGACAGCAAGGTCATGGATATCTCTATTCAATTCACTCAACGGCGACTCGGCCACCCTCTCAAAACTACCCTCGCAGATCTCAGCCTCCCACGCCGCATCAACCATCCCAAATTCAGCAAATTTTGGGACTCCTCTCGTCAGAGCCGCCACAGCTTCCGGTACATCCGCCTTGAGCACCGCCTTGTACGAGTTGCTGCATTGCCCCAGCGCGTCTGTAAGTTCCGGGTGAAGCCATTTCAACTCCTCGATGCCTGATAGGGCTGTTTCCGTCTTGGCTTTGACGGCGTCAACAATAATCAGGGCGAGCTCCGCCACATCAGCGGTGGCGCTGAGCGGATTGGCGAGGAGCGTGGAGAGGCAGAGCTGGAAGTTTGAGGTGCTCCTGCATGTGGTCTCGATCAAGGTCTGGTCGTTCATTTGTGTGATTAATCCTGCATGCGTGTGAAGAATTGCGAGTAGGATTACTGGGAATTTCATATTTAATTTTCCTAATTGAGTGAATGAAATGGAAGAGATATATATGTTGGGAAGGGTTTTTGATCATGAAGATGTATAGTATAGGGTGTGCTCAGAGGAGGTGGAGTCTGGACTATTAAAAGAGGTGGTCTGATAGTGACGGTAAAGGTGATTAGCATCTTAATCATAATAGTAACTGTTTCAGTTGTCAGATATTTAGTGGACTAATTAAACTAAAATATTTTAATTTTTAATAACAAAAATCTTTTCGGTGATTAATCTCTAATCGTTAGCTTATTATTTTTTAATTACAACTTATAAGTGGGTTTGGCTTTACGAGATTCCAGGGTCTTTTCAATAGTTTAATTTTAGATGTTTATCAGTTTCTGTTAAAAATAAATTGAAAAATATTTTAAAATTACAACTTGTATTTATGAACTACTTAAATTTAGCCAAAATTCTAAGTTTCATTTCACCAACTTTTATAATTTATTAGTAATGTTATCAATATTAATTTTTTTTCCATAAACACTTCAGCTTTTTTTTTTTTTTTTGGTTCGCTTCTATTTTTATGTTCGTATATATATATTGACTTTTATTTATTTTATTTTATTTTTATGGAAGATATTCTATTCATGTAAATTTAAGATTAAAAAAATTGTTTAAGTTGCGGGATTGGTTTTCTTTAGTTGTATTATGTCACTTTTGAAATGGGCAATGATTTGAGCATTCCTTTGATAATATAAATGATGCATGAAAAAGCATCCAGCTTGCAATTGGAGCTACCATTTCCAGATGGACGGCCACTATTTTTTTGGCTTTATTTATTTTTTTATGAAAAGCTCGTTTTCCTTGACAATTCGATTGATAATCTGTGGGTAGCTTGGATTCTTGTGCAATTCTAAAATTCCTTGGCCTAAGGGGGTAAAAGGAAAGACGTGGACTCAAATGATGGACCCATATTCAGCAAGCTAATGTTTTACTTATCATTTTTAATATTTTATTATTTAATTAGAGAAAATTTTTGCTCGAACTCGACTCAATGAAACCTAAATCAATCATATGATAAGTTTGTATAATTTAGAGAACTTGATCAATCATATTTACTTTATAATTGATTGGTTCGATCGAACCAAGTTCGAGCAAGAATTTTTTCATCTGATTAGTGGGAATGTAAAACAATAGTACATCAATTGCTTTATAGCATATATAGTGGTATTGATTTTAACTTATCTTTCTGGCTTTATAAGGTTTTTGAATCTTCTCCTACTTCTAATAAAGCGACTTTTCTATCATTAGAGATTATTAGGAGTAGATGGGTTAATATTCCACCCAAGGATTTGATGAACAAAGCTTCGACTCTACTTCAATTCATTGAGTGTTGAAACTACAATAAGGTAAGTAGTCATAAGAAGAATGAAAGCCATATTGAAAATGGACTTAGCTAGAATTTACACAGGCAGACACGTCGTCAAACAAAAGAATGACAACGTCGCTAACCTAATAAGGAATTGGATGGAAGTGTCAGAGAGATACATGCCAAGTGTGATCGCGTTTAACTTATCAAAGCTCAAGTTGCTCGACTGAATTGACAAGCAGTACATGATGGCTGAGCTCCAGTCCATGCCATTCAAAAGATAGAGAGGAACGCTACTCCATCATCTTTTTATTGCCTAAAAGACAGAAACTTAGCACAAGTGTTGTGAACAATATTGGTCTTTACATTATTATCCAGCCAGTTCTGAGTTTCTTTGCCTGTTTTTCTCTAGTTTTCTGATCGGGTGTAATTGCGTTTGTGTATTCTTTCCTTATGAGCACTGATAGCACAGACACCTCCAAGGCAACGAATCCATTGTGGTTTTCATCAACTTTTATGGCCAAGTTTCCATTGTCCGTCCTCATTACAGTAACTAATTCACATCCTTTTATCTTGTTCAAGTCCTGCCCCAATCCAAGAATCGTCACTTTATCGGTGATCCAGTTCTGACTCACAGCAAATTCTTCACTCAAAATCTCAGACTGAAGAATCAGTTTATTTCCTACCAGACCACTCTTACAAATTCCGATACTCCCATCTTCCTTCTTCACCTCCCATTTCTACATCCTCCCCATCATCCAAGAAAACTTCTCCAGAGCTATTCCCTCTGCCGCTGAGTGCAATGAACAATTCACAAGGTGTCTTCCGTGCTGCTTGTGTTGTCAGTGCTTCTCCCTGCATAGCTAATAATTTCCTTCATGAATGTGGACGTTAATGTGATCAGGAGGTGCATTGAGCTTGACACCCTTGTTTTAGACTCACAAAGCGTGAATAGTCAAAGAGATCAAACCAGTTTCCTGCAGGAAAATATGCATCGACAGAAACTGCTCCAGACTCCTGTACAGGTGACACCATCACTCCCTTGCCAAGTAGGAACTGCGAGCTAATCTCATGAGTTTTTGTATCCTCAGGAAACGAGAAGAAAATTGGCCGTGCAAGGCATCCCTTTGGAGTGTGCCTCATACATTAATGTGTACAAGTATGGCAAGAGCCTGTCACAAAGTCCTAAAACTTTCCTAGCCGTTGCAGCGACTGAATCCAGATATACAGCTCCTGATGGCTGGTCCCCTTGTCAGAATGCTCTCTAGCAAATGGATAAAATGCCCCTAACTACAGTTTAAACTGTTAATATCAATGTCATGTAAGTGGAACAAGAGCAGATTAATATTGGTAACTCATTTCCAATTCTTTTACTTTGAAAATATTCCAGGGAGAGGGCAAGGTAGAGAACTTGATTTATCATAGGCAAAATCGATTCATGAGATCTTAAAGGATAACCTTCTTATTAACATGACAAGATACTAACCATAAACTTATGAATTCACTTCTGTGGCATGTATATACCTGAAGCCAGCGCCTGCAAAGTTCTTCGTCCGTGTTTCCTGAAAGCCACATATATCTGCTCCAACCATTGGAATACCAAAATTTAAGATGCCCGGAATTGTGTATGCCAAGTCACTCCAGGTAGCAGCATTGTCTCCAGTCCAATGTGCTGTGTACTTGCCGGAACCCACAAAAGTAGACCTACTCTATTAGCTAAAGCAGCATTAGTAGCTCTGGATTCCAAAAATCCATAGAGATTGTGAATGTTATACTCTGTGATGTTGCTAAAATGCATTGATGAAGTGTATCAACAAACTTGTTCATCTTTTCCGGTGGAAAATTGATGGGGTCAAGAGTGAAATCTTTGTAACCATCCATGTGATCAATATCTTTCCACATAACTTCCAAAGGAATTCTAGCTTTTGCATAACCAGCAACCACATTCTCAAGATCATAGACATCTTTGTAGCCATAATGGCACTAGTGGAATCCTAGAAATAAATAGAAAATATCATATTAATGAAATAGTCAGAAGAGAAACCTCAAGCCAATAAATTTGCACATACTGAGTCCAGATTCATTACTCAGAACCAGACCAAAAAATCTGATGTCTACTGAACATCCGTGGAAAACAGGAGTCGAGGATAAGAACCACATATTAAAATTTCCAGCACTGAGTTCTGATTCATTACACAATTTGAAACAGAGACTGCAATTCGAATTTGTTCCCAAAAAAAAAATATTTTTATTAACAAGTAAAACAAAAGTTCAAATAATAATTGTATTTAGAATATTTATTAATTATGTTAGATTGACCCTCACAAATTATTTTGCATCTAATAAAATATATATTCCTAATATTCCCCAACTATTAAATTTTTAAAAGATCAATAATTAACATAAAATAAAATATATATTAATAATTAATTATAAAATAATTTGAATTGTTAGAAACTTATAAATTAATAATAAAATTAAATATATTATATATATTAAATAATCATTAACATGAAAATAAATAAAAAATACTGAATTATTGATTGTGATAATTTTTAGATAGATGTTGAAATATTATACTTTTATGAGGATATAAAATTACAATATGAGATGTTTCTTGAATATATTATGAATATTTTGTTTATTGATTTGATATACTATATTATACATAGTTAAATATACAAAAATATTTAAAAATAAAAAAATAGGAAAAAGGAAAAGGAAAATACTTGCAAGCTTTCAAATATGAATATAATGGCTCGAATTCGACTTATCAAGGAACTCGAGCTCGAATACTAGTTGGGCTTTAGCCGAGCCGCTCACGAGTCCGTCGGACTCATCTGCCACCCAACAGGAAAGTGGATTCCTTATTAAGCTCGCATTTTATTAGAGGGCATTATCGCAACTACACGATTTCAGTTGGAATTGGAAAAAATTGGAGACGTAGTGGCCGTACGCAACCCAGATTCGAAAGTTAAAGGAGAACGAAATATATATAGCATAAAAAATCCGCAAGTTTGACACAGAGGTGACTCCGGTACTCCATATCTCGATCGGCCATGGCTACTTCCGATCCCGACAAGTTGATCGCTAAAGCTGATAAACTGTGAGATTCTTCCTTTACCCTTCTTATGTCTTTTTCTTCATTTTCTTTATATTTTTTATGTAATATCTGAAATCAGCATCTATTTGAAAAAAAAAAGATTTAATTCTGCAGGACAAAACTTAGTATGACGAGATGGAACGCTGATTGGAAGAATGCGACAAGTTTGTATGAGCAGGCGGGTGAGATTACCCTCCTTTTTTTTTTTTTTTTCAATTCTTTTAATTTGAAGTTTGTGGTTTATAAACATTTACCTTGGGAAACATATTTGAAATAGTTTTATTTTTTCTTAAAATTTCGTTCTGATTGAATTCGGTTCTTCTCTGGCAGCAATTGCGTACAGGCTTGCAAGAAAACATGACAAAGCAAAGGAAGCATTTGAAAAAGCTTCTAAGGGACAAGAGATGCTCTCTTCGTATCCCGATTTATTTGAATTTTCCACTGATGCACAATATGATTCAATTAAATGGATATGACCATTATGTTTAGACAAATAACAATTAAGGCGACCTTGACGAGTGAATCAGCCCTTGGGATGCTGCAAAACATATGGAGTCTGCGGCAGCTCTAGCAAAGGAAGTGGGCAATTGGAACGAAGTGTCTGACTTCTATAGACGTGCATCTGAGTTGTACATTCAGTGTGGGCGCGCACAGCCTGCATCAGATGCGCTTGCAAAGGGTGCTCGGTATGAGCTGATCTTTTTCTTGTTCAAGTTTCATTCTAATATGGTTTTAGGAGTTCCTTATTGCAAAGACGCTTTATTGTTCAAGATTGATGCTAATTTGTTGGTAAAAGGACTTCCTAATTATGTCTGCGACATTTTTAAGGATGAAGATGTGGCACCACCCTGTCTAGTGACTGGTAAAGATTGCAGACCAACGGATCAATTTAAGTAATATATTTTATGGGTGCCTGATGTTTGAGATATACATAATGCACCTGTTTGATCTTTAAGCATATGAGAATAGAAGTAAACTTTTGTACCAGGTCTCTTTTTGATTATTTATTTTTCATTATTTCATTGGATTATCTTAGTATTAGCTCAATCATCTATCTGATTGATTGATAGAAGTATTGATTTTTTTCTTAAAGTGCTTTAGAAGATGCCTTGCCTGATGAAGCTATTCAGCTTTACACTGATGCTTGTGCTGTTCTTGAAGACGATGGAAAGGAACAAATGGCCTTTGATCTGTATCGTGCTGCTACAAGTGTTTATGTGAAGCTTGAGAAGTAAGCACGTCCCACTCCTTCGTCTTAATTAAGTATACAAATGAGAAATGCTATAGTGTTTCTGAGTTGTTAAAACTGCATAAAAATATTTGCTTGTTTTCTGCAATAATGTTTCATGTTGTGCTGCCTCTTTTATATGAATCCGTATGCTGAATAAAAAATTGCAGGCCAGTTATAATTTCTGGTAGATATTTGTCCAAATTAGAGTAGTTATTGAACTTCGGATTAGAAGAATGGACTTCAACTAACTTCTCTACTTTTGATTATCTTCTGCTCTATGTTGGGTCTGCAATAACTTGTTTTCACTCATGATCTAATGTGTTCTTTATGCTTTTTGCTACTCACCACTTAAGTTCTTCTGAACTACAATTTTATATCGTATATACTGTTCATGAGATTCTCAGAGTTGTCAAATTTGGCCATTAAGATCTGATCGCAGATTCTTGAAGTAGTCATCCTGCTGCAAAGCTGTTCGATTTTAGTATAATATCATGCTGGTAATCTATATAGTGAAATTGGTATCCTGTTTTTGCATGTCCATTCTGTATAAGTGTCCGAGGCAAAATGGATAGATTTTTTATTTTCGGCACAAGAGTTACTTTTCTTAGATTATAAATCCTATCTTTCTGTTTTCACTGCCAACAGGTATACAGATGCTGCAACTTTTCTTTTGAGGTGGGCCTTAGCAGCTGACAAGTGCAATGCTACTCATAGCCAGTGCAAGGTGTGGAAACTTTCCACTGTATATTTATTCGGTTCCCTTCATCAAATTTGAAAAAGTAGATAATTCTTGTTACCAGAGAAGAAATCTGATGTTGGTGGTCCGGGGCCAAAAGAAATTAAGAAATTACTTCAACTCCATGGAACCTGATTAAATCACTTATAACCTCCGATCTGCTCTTCCCCCATGTTGCATGCATCGAGTTCTTGCGCCTTAGTTAGAGTTACAACCTTAGAGTTGGTTTCATGTGGTGGCTAAGCAGTAACCTCTTTTTCATCTATTCTTTAAAAGCTTGAGTGGAGGACTGGGGACTTAGAGTGGCAAAATAGGGCAGGTTGAACTTTTATAATCCCGATATTCTCCCTTGTCGAAATCTTAATATTACCTCAAGGCACATGCTGTGCCAATCAGTAGTTCATATTGCCTTCATGTGCAATTCTCAACATTGGGTTTAGATATTAGTAATATTAGCAGATACCAACTATCCCTTCGGAACCACAATTTTGGCAGCAAGCAGAAATTAATCTGAAGTTCTTTTTTATACTAATATGAACTGTTCTGCTTGTAGGCTTATCTTAGCGCAATTATTGTGTATCTTTATGCGCATGACTTCCAGCAGGCAGAGAAATGTTACAATGATTGTTGCCAGTAAGTTGAGCTCCCAGATTTCTCAAACTTTATGGTTGCTTTTCCTTTGTGCTTGTATAGAATATATATGCAATGGCTGAATAACAAATTTTTGAGCGCCTTGTGTTTATCTCATTCTCGAGTGGTCTTATAGTACTTACATTCTTTTTTTCATGATAGTTATTTTAGGTAATTTCTCCTGGTATTCGTTCCAACGCCACTACCAATTTTTTATTCACTGCTTCTTTGGCAGGGTTGAAGCTTTCTTGAACAGTGATCAAAATCGTGCTGCTACTAGACTTCTTTCTGCATATACTGACGGTGATGTTGAGGAAATCAAGCGTGCTGCTCAGTCAAGTATTATTTCCAGTCTCGACCACACGGTAAATCTTTTATTGCATTTACCCAAGTATCAAGCTCCTAGTCCTTTCTTTTGCTTATTTGGTGTGGTAATGATTAATGATTAATACATGTATATAGACATATAAAGAAATAGGAGAGTATAACTTAAAGTCCAAAAACAGATAGATGACATTAGAATTATGACAAAAAATTGCGAAGAATATCCGACAAAAAAAATTAAAATTGTGTTTTGTAGTCTAAAGTATGATCATAATCATGGACATTGAGCTTAAAATTTTCTCTTCTTGGTTATCATTAGTAGCTGCTTAGTTCCTGGAGGTTCGACCTGAGTTAAATGTCACTTCAATCCATTTTAGACTCCGATTTGGCTTCAATTTGAACCGAGACAACGAGAGCTGATAAGAATATATTTTCTTGTTTCTCCTTTGTTTTTCATCTACTTTTTTCTCATATATTTAATAGCCCATGCTAACTCTAGAAAAATAAATCACTAAAAAGGAAGCTTTTGCAGATAATCAAGCTTGCAAGGAAGTTGCCTACCGGGGATGTCACTGCATTCAAGAGGGGTGCAACAGAACAACAAGAAGATCCATTGGACGAAGATGATCTTACTTAATCTCCCACAGTGATGCCAATAAATCAGAAAGCTTTGAACTGAAATTAAATTTCCTCCAATCATATCACTGTAACTTCATTACTTGTGTGTGAATATTTCCAGATTCTATTGTCTTGAGCACAATTGTGTTTGGTGCTGTCTTGTATCTCTTATTGAATGGAAAAAGAGTTGTGTTCTGTTTTATGCCGAGCTACCAATTTATATTTTCGAAATGCACAAGTTATCATGAAATCTCTGTTTGTTAGTATACTTGTGGGTTGACAGAGGAGGTAAATAGCTTGGTAGTACTCTTTGTTTATGGAAGTTTACACTCACTCAATAGCAAGAGCAAGATAAACAGATGGAAACCTATAACGAACTGTCACCTGCGGATTACCATCAGCAATGAAAAACTAGAACAAAAACACACTCGACAATGGGAAAATGAAACATCATCAACATTGCCAAGCAACTAGTTATCTACATATCAAATCATTTACAAAGTAACCAATCAAAAAATCAGATGTTCATAAAAAAATTACATGAAATCAATATCAGTATTGAATCGCATCAGCCACCAGTAGTATTGTATGAGACTTTGACGATAACAGACACAGGAATGTTGATTATGTGACCCTTAGTACCAAACAATCCAATTCTTCCGAAGCTTGCAACCGTGCTGTTCATAGTCGTGTTAAACAATACACTTAAGACTTGTTTCTCCCCACTTGCAATAGAAAAGTGAGTTGGTGTCACCTTCACCGAAGCCCCATATGGAGCGCTCCAACCAACGCTATACGTCTCGTTGCTGCCAATATTAGTTACCGTCCGTTGGACAATGGCAGACTGATTCAGCTTCGAAATTGTGATGGAAGGCAGATTGAGGTCAGTGGCATTCATGGTAGAAACCCCGCAGCTTTGACCCGTGTAGTTCAGGACTACAGGGGACGACCCATTTATGCCACACAAGAACGACATGTAATCATCGTAACCTGCAGAAGCATCAATCATGTATGTTCATGCGGGCCATTGGATTGTCTAACTATTACTAGAGGAAGTAAATGTAAAAGCAGAATGACTTACTTGAATCAAAAATAAGGCCAGGGTCTAATGCTGCAGTTGCATTAACAAATCCGCTCCCCATATCAAAGGGCGTGGCAGGAGATTGGTTCAAATCAGGGTTAGCATAAGCACGTTGTGCCATGATAGGCCCCCCGTTTCTGTCACTAAGAGAAGCTGTTGTCGAAAGTGCAGATCCAATGGCTGCAGGAGTGAAAAAGGGAAATTTCTGCTTAATTAAGGCGGCAAGTCCGGCAACATGAGGAGCTGCCATGCTTGTTCCAGACATCATTGCAAAGCTCTCACCTGTAAATCGTCATTGTCAAGTCCAATGCTAATGTTTGTTTTAAGGTAATTCGCAATATGAAAACTATTCTTGTCTACACGGACAAATACCTTCAAATTCAACTGAGTCGGTACCACGGCAACTCCAAGCAGACCATATGTAATTTCCAGGAGCAACAATATTTGGTTTCAGTATGTCAGCATCGTCAAGGGAACTGTCTTCTGGATCTGGTCCTCTGGCAGAGTAATACATAATCTTCGGGGCAGCACGGCTGAAATTTGCTTTTATCCCTCCAGAAATAGATGCAACTCCCCCAAATTTAACAATTTTCTTTGTAGTTCCATCTCTACCCAAAGAAGAATTGTAGTACTGAAGCAAGACCTGCAAAATAATATGATGGTCAAATTAAAACCACAGCTGTGTCGCAGGCGACCATTCAAGTTGCTGATACACATAGATTTTCGCTTCTCTTTCATGCATGCATATGACATCTTAGTCAAAATTTGTCAGATCATATTTGCATTACCCCTAAAGATAACTAGAACTTCATACAAATCACTAAAAATAACAAAGAAGCATACTCACTTTGGAATCATCAGGGGATGGAATTATAATGCCAGGAATTCTCATTGGAACCGGGTTGAGCTGGAAACCGATAACGTAAGGATCCATGTAGAACACAACACCAGCAGCACTGAGATTTTTTGCAGTTTCTAAGGCCTGTTTGATAGTGGAGAGTCCAAGTACAAAACGGATAGAGTAGCTGCATATCAAGAGATTCCCTCGGACAACATCCTGGTTAAAATTGCTGGCATCTTGGCATTCACTAACATACATATCATTTGCAGCTGTTGTGTCATTCAAAGCATGGATAGCAGAAACCAAAGTGTACATGGCATCTGTGTCGGTTCCAGCTGGACAAAACAATTTGAAGAATAACTTGATAGCAATAAAAAAAGAGAGATTTCAAAAGCCAGTAGACCGTAGTTCTCATTTGAAAGAATAGTTCAAACTTACGAGCAAGTCCAACTCCTTGAATTGTGATGTTATTGCCCAGGACTATGGAGTTACTATAGATCCTATCATGGGCTGCAGCGCCAACACTGAAGATCCATGGACTAAAGGAAGAGATGCTCTTAGGCGATGGCCCAGTATTTCCTGCTGCCTGTACTGCAAAAATACCAGCCTTGACAGCTGATAATAGAGCCATGTCTATAGGATTAAAGAAAGTGGCAATGCCAGGGGGCCGCCGGTTTGGAGTTATCGACAAGCTTATTATATCCACTCCATCCTGTGCAGCCTACAAAAACAAAACATCAGATAATCAACATGTTTGAACCATACAAGCCGCTGTAGCATCGATGTTAAGATGATACTGTTAGGAGGAACAGGAAACGAAAAACAAAAACTTGCACTACATACCACAAGCCAAATTGTTTTATTTTATTTTGCATGAAAAATATCACAGCCAAAATAATTCAAAATTTGATGAAAGAGAACTAGATATTGGCTGAACATGAAGGAGCTGAAGCAATTGGGCAGAGAAGATAATTCAATCGATAATCAAAACACTATGCAAATTCGCCAAGCATACCTGATCTATGGCAGCAACCACATCTGCAGCAAAGCCTCCAAAGCTCTTGTATAATGCCTTATAAACAGCAATGCTGTAGGATATTGGAAGTTGGTTAATGCATAACTCAGCATGCAAAGAATGAAAGACAAACAGTGATTTAGAGATGAATGAGCTATTTATGCACAAAACATTATTGCAGAACCATGTAAATCATGTGATTCAAAAGAGAACAGTGATAACATTCAGGAGAGGAAGCAAACATAAAGTTAATTGAAATTCCTTACTGTGAACGAGGAGCCATTCCGCTAGCATTTCCAAAGTGATGCCCAGCTACTACAACTGCAATCCCATGGTTTCCTGCTGCAATAGCAGCTGTGTGCCTGAAGGAAGTTACACATCATGTAAATGCTAGTCAAAACTCATACATGCTAATGTGTATGAATAAAAGCTCAATAACCTTCCAGGGACACGAGTCCCCCCAATGGTTGAGAATCCAATGTTTCATAATTGAGGTGTTGGGTCAAAATCCATTGAGCGTGTGCATGTGTGAGCAAAAAAAAACACCTTCCAGGGACATCATCATCTTGAACAAGCCACTATAATTATATAATACTTCACGTGAATTCTATTGCCAAGTTTTCATTTAGAGGGAAACACTTACGTCCCATGGCCATCAGCATCATAGGGTGACGCATAGTCCTGGGTGGCATTAAATATCCCTCTGGTAATGGCAGAGGCTGCAAAATGGCGAGCTCCTATCAGCTTTCTGTTGCAGGATCCAGAAGGAAAATCTCGTGTAACTTCACAAATTCCAGAAAAATGCTCTGGAACTGGATATGGTTTTCCAGGTGTATCATCAGAGAAGCTTGGATGTGTGGGATCAATTCCAGTGTCAATGAATCCAATCACAACCCCTTCACCGGCAGTTTCAAATCCACCCTCTTGGGCCCATGCTCCTTGAGGTAGACCAAGAAACTGTGGTGTGTGAGTAGTAGCAGTTCTGACTGAGAAATCCAAGACCACATTTGATACCTCTCTTCTCCTTGAGAGCTTGTCAGCCTTCAAAATCAAAATTGTATATTGTGAAGACAAAAGATAGGAACAAAAAAAACCGATGGAGAGTAGATAGTGCTCCAAATAACATGCAAAATCACATAACATGGATACTGTTGGAGTTATTGGGTAGTAACACTTATACAACTACGATTTTTTGACGACTAACCTGCTGTGGAGTGACCAGCACAGCAAATCCGTTGATCAGATAGCGGTAGCTGTATAGCTTAAGATACTTCTCACCCCTTAATGCTTTTCTCAACAGAGAATCATGTACACGGTCTATGTATGACCCATGGTGCCCACCTGTCCTTGATGTATTCCTGATTTCAGCAAATTGGGAAATGCATTAACTACCATGGTTGATGATTATAATTAATTAACAAGAACAGTGGCAATAAAAAGGAACGGTAACAGAGGAAAATCTAGAACCCTGAATACCAAAAACATAAATTGTAGATGATAACTGGAAAAGCATATAATATGCAGCCAAATATAGTATCCATACTCAACAGCACAATCCAAATTTCAGTCCCAGAAACTAAGCCCAAATCCAAATTCTCTTGCCAGTTGCTAACTTACTAGAGTAAACTTAACAGTCAGACAAGAATTTTTAGCACATGGATAACTTAATTTTCATCTTTTTTCCACCAGAAAAAAAAAAAAAAAAAAACTCCATCTGTTTCAACGTTCAAAGAGCAGCAGAAATAAAAGATATTGGTTCAACCTCAACGACAAAATCAAGAGTTCTCAGTATACTAAAACAGAACCCAATTATCCACAAGTAGGTAATCCATACAGGCAACATAAAACGAAAAAATGGATGCCAATCCTGATTTTAGAAACAACTCGCACTTGCCATTATCCTGAAAACAGTAGTTAGTCAATTCCAAAAGCGGGTATTAGTAAGCATCTAACCTTGCTGTATCCAGTCTACTCCTCTGAGAACCATTGTGTTTAATATGGTGACCATGCTTAACTCTAAGCTCACCATAGTAATGAGAAGTGGGGGCTTGTTTCAGAATCACAATATACACAGCAGTAATTGTATCTGCATTGTCCTGAGCATAAATGCAGCCCACAAGCATTCCCAAAAACAGCATTACCCCTATTAATCCAACACCCCACCTGCCCTCCATTTGGGTTGCAAGAAAAGAAATATCTTTTCCAAGAATTCCCAACAGAGAAGACAAAGAAAAGCCTTCCTTGAATGTAAAAAGCTTTCTTCAAGAAGTACAACCACCCATACGGGTAAGAATGGTTCTCCAGCACAAGCTTCCTCTTTTTCAGCTTCTTGCAATAAGGAGGTACAATCCTTTCTTGAAGAAGTACAACCACACCACTACTGCCCTTCCAGCAGAAGCTTCCCCTTTTTCAGGTTCCAAGAGAAGAAACTAAGTGCAGCAGAGGCAAAAGAACCCTCAAGGCAAGAAACCCTCTCCCACTAACTACACTCAGCTGTAAAGACAAACTCCATAACCCCATTAACTTAACTCTCCATTTCTTGAATATTTTACTTAATAGTTTACACAAGAAAGTGTAGGCACTAAGACCTTTGTTTTTTGGTAATAAAGAAATCTTCTTGCTCTCTCTCTCTCTCTCTCTCTCTCTCTTCCCTTTTTCTATTATGTAATTGTTTATGGCCTTCGTTAATACAGTATAGAGACACATGTATATATATAAGCAAGCAAGAAAGAAGTGATCCTGAAACTTTCTCGGGAGGTGTGCATATGAACGTTTTGTTTATACTAGAGAGAAAGTAAACAAGAGTATCAACGGGTGGGTTGAAAAGGGGTTGGGTTGGGTGGTTAAAAATTGGAACTTTTCATCTTGGTTTTATTCATCTTTTGACTGTTGTATTGGTGGATTTACTCTGTCCGTTTGCCTGGTGGGAGACACATGATTGTAAAGAAAATTACCCAAATGTATAACTATGGGTTGGCCAAGAACAAGAAGAGAGAATTTTCCAACATTTGAAGTGCATGCTCCCAAACTCTAACATCTCTGGATTCTTTTAACAAATACTCATTAATTCGTACAAAAGTGGTGATTGCATTAAAATGAGACAGTTTCAAGAAATTTACAGCATTGAAGTGGTGGGAGAGAATGAAGAAAAAGAGAAAAAGGGAAAGGGGCCACAAAGAAGATGAATTCTTGAAGAAGTAAATGATGAGTTTGGCCTTTGTAGGGTGGGGACGGTGTGTAGGCTATTGCACTTGCACTTGCACCCCCAACGTTCGAATTCTTTTTTGTTTTTATTGTTGGGGATAAATTGGCACTTCACCGAAAAGTTGCTCCTTGTGACTTGTGTACATCTCCTCACTTGCCTATACCCCGTGACCATCCCACACATAATTCATAAGTCTATACTTATTTATTCTTTTTATTATTATTATTATTATTTTCTTCGCGTTTTACCACCAATAATCTTATTGTTAGAAGGAAACCAAAGAAAAAGAAATTCAAATAAGTATAAATTTCAAACCACATTTATCATAAAAAATTCATTTTAGGATCAAATCTACTTATCATTGAACCAATAATTCGTTGGTGTATACCTTCTTATATGTATACATGTAATATATGTTGTGCATGTATGAATATATATATGGGGTTGTTGAAACCTTAAAGTATATATATATATATATAGGAGAATAGTGAAGAGAGGGTATTGAGTATTGAGTAATGGATTGGTACCTGTAAAGGTATAGTGGGG
The DNA here is from genome assembly GCF_000512975.1 of Sesamum indicum. Classification (NCBI taxonomy): domain Eukaryota; kingdom Viridiplantae; phylum Streptophyta; class Magnoliopsida; order Lamiales; family Pedaliaceae; genus Sesamum; species Sesamum indicum. Next base: position 5,812,129 of record NC_026156.1, read on the forward strand.
ATGTGATGAGCATGAAGAAATGATAGTTAGAGCAGAGCATATTGGGGCAATTAAAGCTGTTTGACCTAAAATCGCACCGTCCTTCCCTCATTTACTCCCCACTCAAATCAAAATGGGCATATATACATACATAACAGGACAAGCTGCTGTTGCTGAATCTGAATCCAACTATTATACCAACACGCAATCAACTCTCTATTCACTTAATTATTATTGTTATTAATAAATCGTAAAGTGCGGAAGCTTTGAGTTTAAATATTGAGAATTGACAGCCAATCATAAATACTCGTGTCTGTATGTAGTAATTACTTCATCAGTATACCCAAATACCAAGTATTTTGTCCTACTTTTACTCATGAATGTGTACATAATACTTGAATTGATTTGTCCGTGATCAAATTAACGATTTCTTGATAATTTGGTAGATATTCATAGTTTTGAAAGTTGTAAATTACATCTGATCAGAACTCTGAAATTAAATACGTTTGGACGAAAACAATACTAAAATGAGCGTTTTTATATCGTAATTTTTTTGAAAGAAAAAAAAAAGGGGAGGGTTTGTAATGATTTGATGTTCCATGCCTCCCTACAGTGACATGAGAAGGTGTTGATTATGATGATGAAATTCAATCAAGAATCAACTCCGGACCGAAAGCCGATTGATCTTTGATGAGAGAGAAAAGGAGAGAGAGACGTTGGATGTCTTTGGGTTTAGGGTGCGGGATTAAAGGGGAGAACCTCATTCATTCTCACTCATAATCATCAACTTCACTTTTCTGCTATTTTTCTTTTCTTTAGTAAAGGCAAAGCAGTAAGCACATTGCAATTTTCCCTTTTTCTTTCTGTGATGATTGAGGCCACTATTTTTTATTTAGTGGGCCTATGGACTTAGGCCCATTATGGTAAACAATTTGGATGGCCCATAAATATAAATTGGGCCCTGAGAAGTTAACCGCCTTATCTCTTTGATTCGAAAGAACAAACAAACCAAACACAGCTCACAACAGTCATAGATAGAAGGAAAGGAAAGTGAAGATTGGATGTAATGGCATTATCACTGTCTTCATCAATTCTTCCCTTCTCTAAGTTCAGTTTGAACCCTCAGTCTAGTAGAAAAAGTAGGAAGCGCAATGCATTCCACATGGCTGTTCGCTCGAGCCTCCCCGACGACTCCACTCTCCTCCTTCAAGCGGCCAGATACACTGTAATTTCTCTTGCTTTACCCAGTCTTTAACGTTCTCGATTCAAGAAAATGATGATATTAGTTGTAAATTTGTCTTTGAGAATTAAGATTTAGACTGTTGTATTTAATTTTTATTTTCTCTTGCCCAAGCTTTCGGGGTTCGAAAATCACGATTCAAGAATAATGATTTTAGTTTGCTTTTGAATTTGACAATCAAGATTTAAGGCATGTGTGTTTAACTTTTACTTTTTCTTTACCCAATCTTTCCGTGCGCATAATTCGAGATTGAAGAATGATGGCAATGGATTTTATTTTACTATTTCTGACCAATCTTTTAATGTTCAACAAGGAATATGACTCAAGAACGATGAAGTTAATTTTACTACTTTGTGCTGGATGATGGAGACGTGGTTTTTGTTTTAAAAGGTGGATTCATTTGTTGAGAGTGGAATGGTGATAGGGCTGGGGTCTGGTCGTGCTTCTGGTTTCGCTATACAATATTTGGGGCGGCAACTTCGTTCAGGAGCCATTACAGATATTATTGGCATTCCTACGTAAGTGGAACTACTGGATTTTCAGGGACAATTGTCATGCTAATATTATTGAAATTTACTTCCATTCCTACGTAAGTCCTTCTCACCTACTTCTGATTGGAGTTTGCATAGAGGGGGACGTCGCTTGCATGAACGGGAAGTAACGGGAAACTGATGTTAGTAGTGACTGCACCTGCAACCATAATTTTCTGAGCTTTGGTTATCATATTTTTCTGTACCTGGATAAGTCACGCCTTTTCATCTTCTCTGAATTAAATGAGTGTCTGGATATGTGTGAAATAGTTAAATATTTTTAAAGAACATAGTTATATTATGTTCTGGCCACTACCCTTCATTTAACAATGTAAACTCAGCATTATATTAGACCGCCAAAGCCAATATGGGGTGGAAGAACTTGTTTGTGTGCATTTTGAAGCTGTTTTTTGGAGGGCATATAGAAGGAAGTCGTTCAAGCGGTTCATAGTGTCCATATGCTGTATTGGATGAAAATATTAGAAGTAAACAGTAAAGTTTATATACCGATCATCAAATTTTACAAGATTATGGAAGTTAAAGAGGTAATGGAGAATGTATTTTGTACTGCAGTATGTAATGGTCTTTGCCGTGAAAAAAACAATTCACTGGTCATGTAAACTTTATTCCATGACAGCATCCAAAAACTGGTTTTAAGTTGTAAATAAAAACTTTTGACGACTAAGCTCTTTCATCTTTGAGCACTGTTTTTACGTATGCCAAACTCAATGTGTTTTGTATACTTTCTATTACTTACAATACTCGTTTCATTCTTCCATTAGGAGTGACCAGCGAAACTGTGATGCAGATCTGTTGATAGTGCAAGTGAAGCAGCAAAGGCAGGTGTCCCTTTGGATCAGTACAGAGACAGTTCTAAAGTGAGCAAGTGTGTGTGGTTACATACTTTTACATGGTCAAACTGTTTCTGGGATGCATGAATGGACATGTGATCTTTCAACATGTATCTGGACATGTGATAGTTGACTGCTTGCCTTTATTCATGTTATAGTAATATTTCTAGAAATGCAAAGAGATCTAGTGGGTGTTGCAGGAATCTGCTTGAATGGTAAGTGACAGGATTCCTTACCTTGCTCTCTAGATTGATTTGGCATTTGATGATGCTGATGTTATAGAAGAAGAGTCACTTGCAGCGGTCATTGGGCGTCAGAAGATGCAGGGTGGTGAGTCAATAATTCAAGAAAAGGTCAGTCAGAAAATTCATCTTTATTTTCATGCCCAAAATGACATTTTAGGGGTTAGAAAAGAGAAAATACTCTACTAATTGTCGTATCTGTTAGACTGTTACAATCTTAATACACCTTTCATTGAAATCATCTTCAAGTGTTCATGAATTATGTCATATCTGTTCAGTAAGATTGTTTGTTATAAACAAGTACAGCTTTATCTGTGAATATCATTTTAAGTGCTCATGGGTCACGGTTTTGATATGCCAACGTGGTTAAGATCATATTTGAGCATGAATTCCTTTTCACATTGCAATTTCTTGTTCAGATACTCTGGTTAATTCTGCTTTACAGACCATACTGAGAGCAGCTGGGAAGCTGATCCTCATTGCTACAGCAAAGCAATATCAAGGTGTTATAGATGGATCAATTCCAGTTCTAATTAAATCTGTAAGGTCAAATACAAGTTATTGATTAGTCTTTTTACTTTGATAAACATCTCTATTGAAGCTTACACTCTGGAATTATATTTCAGATCAACTGGTTGGAAACTGCTGAAGAAATAGACGACCTGTTTCTTGGGGATGCAGAGGTACTCCATATATTAGAGTTCTCCAATATTGTCAGTCTAGAACAGACCTGTAGGGATGGATTTAATAGGTTGAATAGATCTATGACCCAGGTAGCATTCGGAAACTTGGGCCATGCAGTAGAACTTTGTAACACAAGTTTGGATAAAACTTTTGCATGGTGAGTATCGTATTAATTTACCTGAAATTGTGGATAAAGGACTATCAACTAACAATTTTCTGAATTTATCTATAGATCTTAAATTTGAGAGTGTCACAATGTGTCAAACTGTGTTTTAGTGATGAATAGAAAGGAATATCTGACAATTAATGTACAAGATGACTGGTTAAGATGGAAAGAATGTCCCTTCTAAATCTTTCTTTATCTTTTACAATTCTATCAA
>NC_026156.1:5816065-5851652 GCF_000512975.1 Sesamum indicum
GGTATGCGGGTCCATTAGGAGGTGACTTTCCGCTTGTCACTAAAGAGGGGCATAACGTTCTTGATGTAATCTTTACATCTCCGATTCAAAATCTTGGTACTATACTGCACCCTAATATTTAATCTCCCATGTTGCTTGACCTGTTTTCACAATTTCGTTTGTGGAATTGTTTGATTTTGTGCAGCTGAAGTGGCTGATTGTCTTGATCAAGTGGTTGGCGTAGTTGAGCATGGTGTCATCTCCAGAATCCCGTCAGTGCCTTATACCTCCCTTTTTCTTTTCTTATAGACATGCCCATTTCTGGTGGTGTTTCTCTTGATGGTTGCTTATTCATGTCTTTGCTATATTCATCTTTTCGACAAACACTATCTGATTTCGATAGTATTAGTACCAAGTTACTACTTGGGTGAGTGAAAGATTGCGAACAATTTGATTTCATAAGTTTATTTGGGTGTTCCACTAGGAGGTTGACCATTTTTCTTGGCGTCTAGGTAGTGGACAGAAAAGTATGACATGAAGACAGTGGGAAAATGCTATATATATGTTCTTCAAAAGTTAAAAACACTTGGATGCGTGGAAAGTGCTCATGTTGTCTCCCATTTTTCTATCATTGTTTTGTTTTATTTGGGTGAGGCCAAGACTTTTGAGTACACATCCTAATGAAATAATTGTTCAGCTTGGATGAACATCTGTTCATTTGAGGTTTGAGAAAATTGACATCAAAGTTAATATCTCTCCGGCTGCACGCAGATGCACTGCAGTTATAGCGACAGAAGATGGACTGCGCATTGTTGATAATTCCGTTAAGATTGAAGGAAGCAGGGCTTAATTGCAGGACCTTTTTGTATATTCAGGTTACTAGGTGTATATATATGCCAAATACAACTGAATATATATCTTATAACCGGAGCCAGTTGAGTTTTTGTTCTACTTCTAGTTTAGAAAATATTAAGGGCTTGCCATTGCCAACTTGATTCGAATATTATAAAAGATTGGTCATTACTTTATTATGAGAATAATTTGATGGCCTTGTGTCTTTTTCTTTGTGGCATATGGAGCAATCTGACAGCTTGAAGGATTGGTATTTTGAAGGTTGCGATCTGGGGATGATAAGTTTGGTAACCCACTAAACCCCAGTTGGTGGATCACCATGAAGTGGTTAGGCCTGTTTGATTGTCAAACTTTGTGACTCTGGGAATTTGTAGTCAGCAGGCCATACTTGACTGGAGACTATGTTGTAATTGTTTTCACATGTAAAACGGGTGCACAGTGCACCTCCTTGAACCTATTTATTTCAATTTTCACATATTGAAATCAGGCTTCGACTTCCTATTTCAATTTCAATATTGATGGCTTATCAATATTTTATTAGTGTACGAAGATCTCTAGTAATAAAAAAATGAGTTAAAAAATTTCATGCATGTGGAAGGCAACATTTTACTTGTTGTTTTATGGACATCGGAACCGAACAATAATATAAAAATGAGATTTTTTTTATTAAAAATAATAATAACAATAACATGAAAATGAAAATAATAATCAGGTGGAAGCGTTGGCATTCCAATGCTGACTTAGTGCACGACTTTGAGCGCATGTGACTTCAACGTCCTTTCCGCCGAAAAACAAAATGCATTTATGTAATAATGATAATTACTCTTAACAAATAAATAATATTAGTCTCCTCAGCAACAATTCCGACCCTACAGAATCTGGAAGTATGCGGGCATAGGAAACTCATCTTCATTAGTCATTTCCAATGGGCTCTAACATAACATGGTCCACTTCCTCAATTACTTGGCTATTTTATATTTATTATTTACAACAGAAAAAATGTTGTTGTATTCATCCTAAAATGAATATTTCATCATTTTCTAAATAAAAAAAAAAGAAGAAAAAAGGAATTATTATTTTGTTAATGTTTAACAAAATTAATTCTTGGATGATTCTAATATACCTAAATTTTTTAATCTTAACACATATCATATTAATCCATATGACCCGCCTATTTGTTTTTTTTCTTTAAAAGAATAAGTCAACTATTAGTACATTAAAATAGAAAAAGAGAGTGGGTGAATGGTAATGGGATCATTAGCGATTCTCTGTACTTTCAAGGAAGCCCCAGCATTTAATATGAGAGAGGGAGCAATAAATGAGTTGGGGTTCTGTTTATAGCTCTCTTTAATATGACATTAAATTATATATATATATGTGTGTTTACTTTTTATTCACATATAATAAAAATCTTGTGATGCATCAATGTGAAATATAATATGCAGTTGTAGACCAATTCCCAGATCAAATAGTTACTCTTCAATCTTGACGGGCTTCACTAATTTTAGACATATTCATCCATAAATTGCTACAGATATACAACTTCCTCCTATATAATACCCTCCGCATTTGCCTCTCCAAAACTACCTCTTTGCTTTTCCATTTTTCTTGTAAAGATAATTGGTCACCAGCCATGGAGGTTTTGGCTGTTATCCTTTCTCTTCTTCTTGTTGCTCTCTCTCTTGTTTTCATCTCCCGACGCCGCAACAACGCCGGTGCTAAGCTTCCTCCGGGGAGTTTCGGCTGGCCGATCTTGGGGGAGTCGGTCGAGTTCTTGTTCGGGAAGCCGGAGAAGTTCGTGGGCGACAGGATGAAGAAGTACTCCCCCGATATCTTCAAGACCAAGATCCTTGGGGAGAAGACTGCCGTCATTTGTGGTCCGAATGGACACAAATTCCTCTTCTCCAATGAGCACAAGTACTTCACCGCATTCCGCCCCCACCCTATGCAACACCTCTTCCGTTCTTACAAAGACAAGGCGGCGCCGCCGCCACCACCTGAAACCCAACGCCTCGACGAGACAAAAACAATCCGGCAACCCGGGTTCTTAAAGCCCGAAGCCCTCATGCGGTACTTGGCAAAAATGGATATTGTCACGCAACAACAACTGAAGACTCACTGCGAAGGAAAGAACGTGGTGGAAGCTTACCCTCTAGCCAAAACTATTACCCTCACTCTTGCCTGCCAGTTTTTCCTGGGGATCAATAATCCGGAGAGGATAGCCAGGCTTGTAAAATACTTCGATGATGTTACCGTGGGTATGCACTGCCTCATGATTAATGTTCCTGGGACTATCTTTTACCGCGCAAATAAGGCGGCGGCAGCCATTAGGAAGGAATTGATAACTGTAATCAAGGAGAAGAAACAGGCCATGGCATCTGGAGGCCCGATGCTGGATATTTTGTCGCATATGATCGTTGCTACTGACCCGAGTGGCAAATCCATGCCCGAAGCCGAGATTGCTGATAAAATCATGGGTTTGCTAACTGCTGGGTATAGCACTGTTGCTACCACTATTACATTCTTGATGAAATATGTTGGCCTAAATCCAGAAATATATGAAAAAGTCCGAGCAGGTAATTTCCCCTTTGAAAATTTCTCTTTACAGACGTCTGATAGTAACTGAGTTTCTGATGGGCTGGTTTGTTTGTATATGCGTCGCGTGCAGAACAAATGGAGATTGCGGCATCGAAGAAGGCAGGGGAATTGCTAGAATGGGAAGATATGTCTAAAATGAAGTACTCTTGGAACGTGATATGTGAAACAATGAGACTGGTTCCACCTCTCCAGGGGACTTTCAGAGAAGTTTTGACAGAATTCAGTTATGCTGGTTACACAATTCCAAAGGGCTGGAAGGTATTACTCTCTCTTACAGAGAAACAACAGCTCGTTCATCACTTCCCACCTGCAGTTTTAACTGTTCCATTTCCAGTATTTCATTGAAAATATTTAAAAAGTAGAATTTTTCTTGGTGTGTTGTTTAGGTGTACTGGACAGTGAGCACCACGAACATGAACCCCCAGTATTTCAAGGACCCGGAAAAATTTAATCCATCAAGGTATGAGGAAAGCGAAGCACCTCCTCCATACACATCGGTTCCATTTGGAGGCGGGCCAAGAATGTGCCCCGGAAAAGAGTACGCCCGGCTAGCAATACTGGCTTTTGTTCACAATGTTGTCAAGGATTACAAATGGGAAGTGGTTGACCCGAATGAAAAGGTTGAAGGTGACATGATGCCGGAGCCCCAAAAGGGTCTCCCCGTCCGCCTATATCATCATTGAAATGAAACTCTCTTTTTCAGTTTGTAATATTTTTTCAGAAAGATTAGGAGTAGCCATCCAAACAAGAGAATAAAAATCTTCCACGCCTCCTGTCCTGTCATTATAATTTTCTAATGTATCTTTATCCAGGATAATGTGTTTGTAATATGGTTTTTAATGCAATGATTTATTGTTAAATGATATGACAGCATTAGACCGACAAGAGCAACTCAACTGTAGAGGTTGGGCCTATCAACCTATGTTTTTCCCCACCATCTCACACACTAGTCACTCCTCATCCTCACGGCAACACTACCACCACCACCAGCACTTTATCTGTATGTGTAAAGGACAAATGCACATTGCAATGAATAATTCTTATCAATTACCCTATATTTCTCAAGAATTTGGATAAAGTCCAATAAAACCATCTAAACATAATCCATGTGGAGGCTTATGAATAAAATGAAAGGATCAGACACTTGGAAGCCATTCCTCATAGTCTCAAGATCATCAAATAATTGAAAGTGCAATGAATGAAAGCCGTCTGTGATAATCTCAAGATTAACAATAAAAGATTATCAAACACTTGAAAGTGCAGCAATTAAGAACAGTCCATGATAATCTTAAGTTTAACAATGAAAGATTATCAAACACCTGAGCTAATGAGTTGAAGCAAGTGACAGGTCTTCCTCAGAAGCCTGGAACGATGGGGGGTTTCCCCCTTGTTGCGCCCCCGCGGGAAAAACAAAGGCCCAGATCCAAATAAAGGCTTGTACCCTCCCCCTTACTATATGCCTAAAAGATGCCTTTTGCCTTCGGCCTTTGCCGTTTGCCCGTTTTTCCTAATGAATCATGATTTTAGTTGTTCTCGAGCGCCTTTGGTCAACAATGAAAGATTATCAAAACACCTGAAAGCGCAATATTAAAAGCCAAAGTCGAAAGAACTTAAACTGATATTGTATGTAATACACTCGTTGATTTTCGAAAAATACTACTATGCCATCATATATAGTAGGGAAAATTGTGTAATGGATTGTGTTTGCTACTTAAATTTATCGCCATCTCATTTTTTAATATTTTAAATTTTATTTCAATTTAATCCTTCAAGTTTATGATCAAAGTAAGAATTAACAAATAGTGTAAAGCAATCAAACAAACTATTTTAATTAGCATTTAAATTCCTAAAATTTAAGCAAAATATTTATTTTTCAGCTATTTTCTTTCTTTTTCTCATGCAAGAAAAACGAATTGGGCCATGAGGTTGGATAGGGCCCAAAACAGTATGCTTCGTCATATAATGGGCCATTCCTTAAGTGGCAGCCCAAGTTCGCCAGCCTACTCAAACTTCGGATAACAAACGCGACTTTATTTGCGGAAACGTGTTGAAAGAACACCGACTTAAACGAATGTAAACCCCGTTTCTGTATTCTTCCCTATTCAAAAATCATCTGAATCTGTACCATACTGTGGGTTTGATTCGATTGCATTCTCATCTCCTTCGACTCAAGATCTGATCTTTTCCAGAAATTTTAAGTAAGATAAAGGAAGAAGAATTGAACATGGCCGGAGGACCTGACCCCTTATTCGGATTGAGGAACAACTTTTACTTGGGAGCGTATCAGGCCGCTATCAACAACAGCGAAATTCCAAATCTTTCCCCCGACGACGCCGTCGAGAGAGACTCCATCGTTTACCGCTCTTACATTGCTCTCGGCAGTTACCAGGTAGAATCGACTTTTCAGATCGGTTCAAGATCTACTTTGAGCTTGTTGATACTTAATCTAGAATATTTTCGTGATTTAATTTCAAATTTGTTGTTTATTATGAGATCAAGTATATATGCTCGATGTACATCGTGAAGTTTCTTGATTATTGTCTGTTCTTTTTCCGGGTGCGCAGCTTGTGATAAATGAGATTGATTCATCTGCGGCAACGACACTTCAGGCTGTGAAATTGCTAGCTCTGTATCTGTCAGGCCCTGAAAACAAGGTGACTTGTCCTGTTCTCTCGTTCAAATTTAACTGACCTTTAATTATTTGATGATCTGCTAATAGTTCTGTTGCCGATTTACTTTTACTTTCTCAAATTCATCGGATGTGGGTATTAAATATGTATTTGCATTCTTTTATATAATCTGGAGATTTGAGTTTTGGATGTAGATCTGAAATTTCCAACACCTCACTGAAGATTTATGTAGTGATTTTATCCTTAGGAACATACAATTAGCAATTCAGTTAAAAAAGAAAAAAATTACAGTCCACTTTGGGTGGTCAGATAGTGGACAGGTTTACTTCTATAGGAGATGATGTTCACATTAACATGGTTTATTCAATCCCACACTTTAGGATATATGAGGAGGTGGCTTTTGTTTGTATTTGAGAAGGTAGAATTAAAGTATTGAGGTGGAATATGCGTTTCCATTCAGATACTAAAGTTGTTGAGCACATTAATTCCATTTAGCAAGTGTGTTAACTGGGTATATAGAAAAAATTGATGGGAGACATTAGAAGTAGAACTTCTGTGTTCTATTATACAACTGACGAGCCGAGATTAGAACATATCAAAATGGTTGTTTGAGCATGATGGACAAAAAGTGATGTGCATGTATTCAGATTCATCTAGAAAATTAATAGACTTTATATATGAATATTAGGAATGAAATAGCAAATGTTGGTTTCCAATCCTTTTTGTCAATGTCAAACTTGTTGAACATAACTTGTGTGGAAAGTGGTTTTACAAACAATGTGGAAGTAGTAAGCCTCTTGGTAAACTGCTGCATCATTCTTGTCATAACTAAAATCAGCATTTACATATTCTGTAGGAAACGGCAATTTCAAGTCTCCATGAGTGGTTAGCAGATCCAGCCATTGGAAACAACCCCAGCTTACGTCTTATTGCAGGGACTATATTCTTGCACGAACAGGATTATAATGAAGCTTTGAAGCATACAAATGCTGGAGGAACAATGGAGCTGTGAGTCCGGTTATTTTATTTTGGACATCACATCTTGAAGCATACAAAACATGTGATGCATATGAATGCAAGCTTGATATTATTACTGCTATTGCAGGCATGCTTTAAATGTGCAAATTTTTCTTAAGATGCACCGATCGGATTATGCTGAAAAACAATTAAGGGTCATGCAAGGAATAGATGAAGATCATCCACTAACTCAGCTTGCTAATGCATGGCTGAACTTGGCTGTGGTATGTGTTGTTTCATGACATACATCTCCCCAACTAAAACTGATGATCCGCCAACTAACCTATTGTTAATTGGGTTTAGGGTGGTTCCAAGATCCAGGAAGCATATCTTATTTTCCAGGACTTCTCAGAGAAGTATCAAATGACGAGTTTGCTCCTGAATGGGAAGGCTGTTTGCTGCATGCACAAGGGGGATTTTGATGAAGCAGAAACTCTTTTGCTTGAAGCCCTAAACAAGGTGGAGTGTAAATCTGTTGCTTTTCTTAATGTCCCTAAAACTGTCTTCTAGTGTGATAATGTGGAAATTTCTTCCTTGTTGTATATGTAGTCTTTTCGTCTATAAATTTAACACTTTACCATCAGGATTACAGTCCCATGGCTGCGAGACCTGCCACCTGTCTGAATTTTTGCTCAACTTCCTCATCATGATATTTCATGTTTATTTTTCCTTTTCTTTTTCACCTACTCCTAACATGCTCTAGGTTTTATATTTTGTCAGCGTCTGCTGTTTTTTTTAACCTGTATTAATTTGAGGTTTGACTGTTTGTACAGGATGCAAAGGATCCAGAAACTCTTGCCAATCTGGTCGTTTGTAGTCTTCATGTGGGGAAATCAGCATCACGATATCTCAGGTACACTATAAAATACAAAACCTGCAGCTTGGCTTTTAAATTGGTTCATGAGATTAAAACCAGGTGCTTCCCTTAGTGGGGTGCATCATGGTGCCCTCGATATTGCTTTGCTACCGAGGCCATTCTATACAGCCGCCTCTTCTTACATTTTTTTTTATGATAATTTTGAAATTTAAAGGACATTGCTGAGGTTGGTGAACCTTGTAATGTAGTCCTGAGATATTGCTCAAGGGGAGCAATTCCAAGGAAAGGGTCAAATATAAATGGGGTTGCATATGAGTTCTTCCTGGTTCATTGATTCTTTCTTCTTTTGGCCATTTGAATTTGGGTTTTGTTGAATTTGTATTCTGTGTTGTGCAGATTTTCATGTAAGGGCTTATGTAATTTCTGACACTAGCTATGATCTTTTGCAGCCAATTGAAATTGTCTCACCCAGACCACCTACTTGTCAAACGTTTGTCTAGCGCAGAAGAGAGTTTTGATAGAGCAGTTCAAACGGCTGCATGAAGAGTGATAAAAATGGCCTGCTTGTTTGTCTTGTCCTTCTTTCCTGGAAATGAAATATATTTTGTTCTAACAGCTCGAGAGAGAATTGTATGGAAATTGATCATATGGATGCTTATTTGTTTTATTGAACTTGGAGTTTTGACGTTAGATCTGCCAAAATTCAATATATAGACTACTGGTATATGTTTTGTTTGAGCCATGTGGGGGCGAAATAATTGCTGAATTTTATATGCTAGGGATACAGTCGTCTTATGAGCTCCAGCTAATGCGTTATGATTGTAGTCGACTTTGAATAATTTGTTTCCAAATTTCACATCCAGATGAGTAAACGTAAACACGTGTTGGCATTATGATGCTTGGTTTTGGTTTAAAAAGTGCTGTGAGAGAAATATACCAACCAAAAGCTAGAAATAATGTCAAACTGCAGTTTCAAAGAAATACACACTCCATTTGGTGTCCTGCTTGAGTTATTGGTTAATGAGTCTGTCTCGACATCCGATATTTCTGCTTCTAAAGTTTTCATATTATGATTTTTCACCTTCTCAAAAGATGAGTGGATTATGCGTCTGTTAAAAACGATAAACATAATGTTTGTTTTCATTTTCAAGTTATCTTCAAAATAAGTCAAAACATATTCAATGTTTGTCATCATACAAAAATACCCAGATGTTTTGGCATAAATATATATATATATATACACACATATATACATAAATATATATATAAAAAAATATGATTTGACAGTTATTTGACAATGAATAGTAATTTTTGTCTCACAAAACACAACATTAAACATATAATATTTATCTTTATTTTTCTCTCTCTATCTTCATAAAACAAAATAAAACACTTCGAAAATGAATCCAAACATTATATTATGTAAATAGCTTATTTTGTGCTACAGAGGCTAGCCAAAGATTGTAGAGTAGCTAGCCTGACTATTTGACAAGTTGAATGTTCCACGGTTTGCAAGTAAAATTTCTAATACCCATTTCTTCTAATTATGTGAAAACTTCATGAAAAAAATTTTCTTAATTCTAAAATTTACAGTCATTAAAAAACAGAGCGAGTTACCACCACAAACGGGGATGTAGCTCAGATGGTAGAGCGCTCGCTTAGCATGCGAGAGGTACGGGGATCGATACCCCGCATCGTAGCTCAGATGGTAGAGCGCTCGCTTAGCATGCGAGAGGTACGGGGATCGATACCCCGCATCTCCAATTTTTCTCGCGAGTGTTTACTTTTTAGTTGTTCTGCTGACTAAATCTTTTCACCTTTTTGGCAAAGGGCAGTGATCTCCATTAACCGTCTTCAGCTATGATTCTACTTTTGAGGCTCAGAAATTTTTCAGCATTTTGAGTTGCAGAGCATTGTTGGAGTCGGCCTTAGCCTTTCCGGGCCAATTGAATGCTCTATCATCTCATTCTTCTCACAGTATCGGCTGCTCTAACTAACCAGCAAAAAAGTGGAAACGCCGAATATACATCCATCTCCAAACTTCCCATTATAGCTCATTAATGTAGTACCTCAAAGGACATCAGACGGATTTGCTAGCTTCAGATGTTGCTACAAAAATTGAGATATTATACAAAAATAAACTATACCTATCGGCCATGCACTATTATTGAACTAAATAATTCTGTCTTGATTGCATACTGTAAATGGGAAGCTTCCTACTGCTCTATGCAATGTAGATCGAATAGAGACATAAAAGAATACACCAGAAATCAGACCCACCCACCCCCTCAGCCTCAACGTACTGCTTCAACGCTACTAAAATCAGCAAAAATATTAGGTCTCCAACAGGGTTCTTGTTAGTCCTCCACTACGAATATGAATCTTGAGCTTCTATTTACGCAGACATCACCAAAGGGGTACCATACCCATTAAGGTGCGCCTTCTGCCATCTCCATGCTACCTGCAAACTTTCTTGAAGGTCAGTGTGTTTTGCCGTCCAGTTCAGTTCATTCTTTATCTTGGTCGGGTCGCTATATACTTCTGCATAATCACCAGGTCTGCGGGGAAGAAAATCGACTTTTATGGGCACACCAGTTGCCTTCTTACAAGCCTCCACAAACTCCTTCACTGATCTCCCTGAGGTTACATGAGATGTTTCAGAAACATGTCCATATCAATTGGCATAAACGTTGACATTTAAAGGGCACCTTACCTCTTCCTGTGCCAACGTTATAGATGCCCACGTGCCTGGGTTTTGCCTTCTCCAGAGCTTTCACATGAGCATCAACCAGATCAGTGACATCGATATAATCCCTTATGCATGTCCCATCTGAAGTCTTGTAATCTGTTCCTCGAACCTACATTAGAAAGAAATACATTATTTGAGTAAAACAACATCGTTTTGAAAGAACCAGGAAGAACTCAGATGCAACCAGTTACGCAGTTTCCAGCAGACAAAATACTTATTCCACTGTTAATAAATTACAAGTCCACAACCACAAAAGTTGAGGGTGCTGTTCAAGTGACAACAGATTAACACCATGGATTATTATAAAGTAGAGCTAAGATTCACAGACCTTAAGACCTGGAATGATTCCACGAGCAGCATCAAAACAAGCACCAGATATACGCCCATGCTCACGCAGTTCTGGTCGGGGAGCTTCACCAAGCCGTCCCTCGGGATCAGAACCAATCACATTGAAGTATCTGATATATTAAAGAAATAATTTGAGAAAGATAATACACGATCATTCCAGGCATGGAATTTCCACCTTACTGGTAGTGATTAATGAACACCAAGTTTCTTAATGTTCAATGTTACAGGTATAGCCCCATTGAAGTCATTATATACCAGCAGTGCAAACAAGACTTTCTGTAGAAACTACACAGAAGATGAATCTAGAACAAGCAGTATTGCTGTCCTCTGAATGCATTAGAAAAATAAAAAGAAGGTTCCAAGTGTGTGGACAGTTCTGTTTGATTAGCACACCATTGCAAAGATGAGAAACTGAAGTTGGCAAATGCAATAAGGTGGGAAAAGGTAAGCAGGTTCTACCATAAACTGCAGAAATTTACTGTGTACTTCTGCACTTTCAACACAACTAGGAATCAAGAGTACTGAGTTGACCATGGCAGAAATGAGGTCACAAAAATATTAAATACCTACCTCAAAATCATGACAGCCATATCTGTGTTTTTATGAAAATCCAGAATCATATCTTCGGCCATTTTCTTGGCTTTTCCATATGGATTTATTGGAAGCTGCAGGATGTGAAAGAAAAAAAACGCGCTAAGTGGACAACTTGATACAGAAAGAAGGTTGCTCAATAGCAGCTCATACATCAAATTACACCCAACATAACAGCAATTGTTACACTGCAAGTGTAACTTCAGCAATCTCACCTGTGGAGTTTCTTCTGTAATGGGCATCTTTTCAGGTTCCCCATAAGTTGCACATGTACTAGAATAAATCAAAGTCTTAACTCCATGAGCTGCCATAGCTTCTAACACAACAAGAGTATTTGATGTGATATTGTGATAATACCTGTTTTGTAAAAATAGTTAGTACACGAATTATGTCAAGGAAAAGAGCCAAGGAGTAGATGTGTGCTCTACCTCTCATGCATGATTAAATAGTTTAGCCATTTTCCATATTTAAACAACCTATAATAATATTAAAAGGTACTCACTTGAGAGGATCAAGAGTACTCTCTCCAACATATGCCACAGCCGCAAAATGCATCACGGCATCAAATGCATTTTCCAAAAAAATATTGTGCACCTGAATATCAATCAATGTGGGAGTTAAGGATGATAACTGAACCCATCACACAAAAGAAAATCATAATGAACAAATGGAACTATGAGGTTACCGCTTTTGCATCACCAAGATCGGCATAAATAAACTGAAGTCGCCCTGGTTCTGGAAATAGTTGTTGTAGGACATGAACAGCACCAAGGTTCCCCCGTGAAAGATTATCCTGTCATATGAAAATATGCTCTTTTCAAGCTCCACGAAAAATCACAGAATTAAACCGTCCATATCAGATACATACCACTATAGTCACACGATAGGAATCCTTAAGAAGCCGCAATGCAGCATGTGAACCAATGTAGCCAGCACCTCCAGTGACTAAGACATGAGTGACTCCTGGTTCATGACGTGAAAACTGTAAAAAGAATCATTGTTCAAACACATAAGTAGGATGCAAATAAAACCCAAAACAAGAAAAAGTAAAGCTTCAGTTGCTTGTTGATAATTGAAGGAAATGCAAACAGAAAATTCACATGTAGGGGAAGCCAAACAAAGCAAGCAACAACACAGTCAAGATTTTCAATTCCTCTTTATTAACGGCAAAGCATCAGCAATGAAACTGGACTCTGGGATATTTTGAAGCAGATAAATGACTTTCTTCAAAGTAGAGAAAGATACTTCTGGCTGTAGCTGAATAAAATAGTGAAAAATGAACAGGTTATACCATCTAAAAGAACTAAATACTTGGAAGTGATTCGCTGGTCCAAAACATCAACTTCCCAGGAGTTGATTTTCCACATAAGTTCCAATTTCAATGGGTTAAGAACTCAAGTTAATATCATGTAATGTACCAGCAAACTATTGGATGATGCATGAAGGATGTGAGGTTCCTCTTACACGCCCCAGCTCCCAAAGCACTAAAATTTACAACTAACATTTACTTCATAGAAGAAAGCCACAATGCATCAGCAGCAAGATGGGAGGTAATAAATCACTCATCACCACTTTAATCTTGAAGATAGTCATGCATAAACATGCAAATTAAGTAATGGCATTTTGAACATCAGATGAAATGAAACAAATAAAAATAAATATAAATTACTTGACTGGGGACGTTAAAATTTGGGGATTGCTTGAGCATAAGAATGCATAATGCTGTAAGGGTGGACACCATTAGGATTTTCCCACAAACACCGTTCTTCTTCTTTGGGTCTGCATAATCCATGCCTGAGAAACAAAGAGAGACCAGAATCAGAACTGATTGGGAAAATTAAGTATGTGGTAAGCAGTACAATAACAGCCCAATAGAAATAATGAAGGCTAAGCAGAGTAAGCAAACTGAAACGAATGCCCACCTCCTAAAGACATAGATCTATTCGACCTCTGCTGAGTTCTTGTCCTGGTAAAACTCAGCATTGAGAAACCTCTTTTTTTGTTCCAATAAATAAAAAATTCTAGAACTCAAATCTTGACATCAATGGTCGACTGATAAACTCATGCAGTGTCAATTATGAATCCTCAAATCTGCTGCCACAAAAATTTCGAAATATTAAACAATGATCAGCGAAAGAATTAAAAAAAGCAGATCCTTAATCAAATAACTAGTTTAAGGAAAGGTAAAAGTTCATATGGAAATCAAACTAAGGCAGGGCTCTGTCGAAAAAGATGGGTATAATAACACATGAGAAAGAAATTCAACCCAGTTTTTTTTTTCCTTTTTCTTGAAAGAAGAAAGAAAATCTAATGCAAATGTCAAATTCTCCACCACCAGTGAAACAGAGAGAACAGAACATACGAATTTCGAACGATCTTGAAGGCATTTAGCGTAGTGAAAACAAACGGAACAAGCACAACATGCATTTGATTTCAAACGCCAAAACTGTCAAGATCCAACATACACCAATCAAAATCCCAACCCCAATTATCCCTAAGAAAAATCAAAATTTTTGCAGCCGATAGAACAGGCAAAATTTCTTGAATGAAAACAAATTTAACCATAAAATTAAACCCAAGAGAAAAGAAAAACCTCAATGATAAAAATAAAAATAATTGACGAAACTGAAGAGCCCAGGGCGGCGCAACTAAAACAGCGATCAACGAAATCCCTTTTCCCCTCAAAATTTCTCAGTATCTATGTGCATGTATTTGAATGATCAGAAGATCTGAAAAGGCGAAAAGGACAAATGAAAAGAAAGTTGTGCAATATAAGAAACGGACAAAGAACGATGACTCCAATGCCGAACCATTCAATCACCGAACAACAATAGAAACATAAAACCCTGAAAATGGAGCAACAAAATTCAATTTCGACATGAACCCACCTCGGCGCATTACCAGAGAAGTTGAAAGAAAACCCAAAAAAGGCAGAGAGAAGAGAACATACAAAGAGAGAAGAAAAGGGGTGAGAGAGAGCAGGTGGCGGTGTTGTTTCAGCTTCAAACGTATGTTTTTGAATTTGCTGCCAATAGGAAAAGCACAACAGAGAAAGCTTATTATAATTACAAATTACAATTATTATTATTATATCCCAATTAAATTAAAAAGAAAAAAAAAACAATAGGGGACGCGGGGAGGTTTGAGAAATCATCAAAACCCAATTCCCATGATTTGATGTGATGGGGAGAAGAAGAGCGAAATTTGACAATGGACCAATTCAACCTCTTTTTGCTTTTTCCACTCCTTTCCTGTCCTTTTTCTTTTTTCCTTATTAATTTCTTGCACTATTTATATTACCAAATCTTTCGGGCTTTAATTTATCATCCTTAAATGTTGAGAAATATGTTTAGAATTGAAACTATTGATTCACCGACACCATAATTTCAAAATTAAATTATAACTTGATAAAATTTTAGATATATAATGGTTCTAATAAACTGTTTTATATGATCGAATTTAAATAATAGTCATCAGAATTAAGAAAAAAAGTGAATTCAAATAGTAAAAAAAAGAAACAATTAATATACACTACAATTAAACAAGTGTCAAGATTATGTGATTTTCTATTAAAAGATTAGATAATAAATAATATTGACAATGGAGCTTTATACTATGAATCTTCCGGCTGAGCTTTGTCGGAATCCCCCTTTTCACCCCTCTCAAAACCACCGGAATATACTCTGCCCGCCATAAATTCATCTATATTGCAATAATTCACTCATTTTTTAGTCCATTACTGAATTACGATATCAAATGTTTGGTGTAATTTAAGTTAATAAGGTGGGGTGGGGTGGGATAATTCAATGAAAATGAGGAGAACAACAGGTGTCCCAATATAACCAAGATTCTGTAGAAGAAGGAACATTATTTTTTCTAAAAGAAACAACAAAGGCGGTGCACAGGCACAGCCCAACTGTCGTGCATGTGTACAGAATCATCTCCTCTGTTGGAGGGCCACGTGTAATGAAAATTCTAATGCACTCACGCTTTTTTTCAATTTTACCCATCTAATCTTCATGTTAGTACAAAAACGCCCCAGCATTAATTGTGTCATGGACGACTACATTTACCATTTTACCCCTCTCCCAGTCCCCCATCTACTCCCTTTTATACCACCTCCTCCTCACCAATTTCGTTTTTCTTTTTCCTAATTAAAACAAAAATAAAAAAAAAAATTACATACATTATAACATGACTTGCAATTTTGATTAATTTTTTATTATATTACTTAAACTTCTCGTGTTTAAATAATATAAAATATATATTTATCCATCAGCTACAATTTAAACATTTAAAACAGACACATGACCTCATTCCCAAAACAACATCAGTGCCGTTATTTCATGAAGAAACTTTTGTTACAAATTCTGTATTTTATAATTTCTAAGAATAAAGTTGAAAGTGGTAAGGAAATTTGTTGGGTGCATTAATTGTGTCATGAATGTGATAATCAAAGCAGAACAGATGGACTTAATAACTACACAGTACTCATTAATTCCCTTTATAGGTCTAATAAAATTGAATTCTTTTAAACGTATCATAGTTTTATTTTCTAGATGATATATATATATATATATATAAAAGAAAAGTAATAGAAAGAGTATAATACCAAAAGAAATGAGAAATAAAGCGAAAAAGAATAGAAATAAAAGGTGAGCAATTAAAGTAGAGAAAGCCCAATTATTTATTATTGATTGAAATGGTGAACAAGTTTGTGGAGGTGAATGTATTTGTACACTACCGACATTATTACTGTGCGTAAAATACTGAGTGAGTCAGTCAGTCTTTGTCCTCTGAGTTAATAATTGCATACTTATTTTGGTAATTTAATGTGTATAAAACACGTTATATAAAAGCAGATTAATTAAATCGTCAATAGGATTAATTACGACTAAGTCTAAGTCTAAGAAGAAGACTTTTAAAAAGAATAAAAAAAATAAGCCGAATAAGAGAGAGAGAGAGAAGAGAGTTGACCGCCGATCATTGCATTCTTGCAACTGAAAGAGACAATCAATAAAACCTGATAGATAGTGCATATTGCCATCCACCTGCAAACTTGTTGCCATATCATACATATACATACCCCCTAATCCTAGAGAAAAAAAAATTCCATATAAATCCCAAATTTATTAATTGTTACTTTCCATATATTAAATGATACACGAAATTACACTTTCAATTTCTATACGACAAGGGCTCAATACTTTTATTTTTTCATTTTAAAATTATAAGGAAAAAAAAAATCAAACATATTTGGTCTCATATCCGAATTTTGTTGACAGAATAGGAAAATGGTTATCTTATAAATAACTTTATTAACTGAAATAGCGAATGACTATAACTAGAGAATTTTTTGGTATAGTTCTCGTCAAGTTTGTGGTTGCAAGATCATTTAAGAGATTTGTAGTTGAATTTGAATTTAGGAGACCTATCATACTATTGGATGCAAATCATAACAAAAAAGAATACTTAATTTCAAACGATATACTTTTTTTTTAGACTATCCCCATTTAAATTAATGATACTTACTTCAAATTCAAATTAAATCACCGTATGATCCTATTAAAGAAAAGGTGTGAATGAGGAGTTTTCAATTAAGCATTGGTAGTGGGTTGAGTCCCAATACAAATAGAGATGGTTTGGATCTTAGGATACGGCTAAGTTTAGGTGTAATCAAGTTGATGATATAAGAATAAGGCAAGCATGTGTTCTTAATCATTACCAACTGTCCTCCACTCTGTTTTCAATTGAATTGTCTCATTGTTTCTTCTTGTTGACTGCCACTTTGTTGTCTATATATTCTTTGTTGGGTCGGTCTTTAAGTGCAAAAAGATGGATGTAGTCGTCTAAGCGTACCACATAAGATCAATTCCGTTTACAAAATTTGAGTTTGAAAATTAAGATGACGCAGTGGGAATTTCAAATGAAAGTGAAGTAGGAAATAAGTAATATGTCGTTGGAGTTTGAGTCATCTTAAGAACAAACCAAACATAGAAAAACTAAATGAAAAATATGTAAAGTAGGAAGGAAGCACGTTGACGTATATATTGTTTAAGGAGGAAATGGAAATCATATGCACGTCCAATGATTCATTCAACCTCCGGAATTGCGGTCAACTTAATGTGGGAGCCCAGCAGCCAATGCCATTCATTTCGAGCAACTTTTTGTTATTAATGTCCCAATCACTTCAAAATTACAAACACCTATTTTCTCTCGACGGATGGCCCACGTGTCGGCAGCTCCATGGCCCATCGGCCCTTACCATAAGACAATGCGGTGCTGCTGCTCAAGGTTTTTCTCGTTAGCAACTAACTTCAGCACATCTTCTTTCTTTTGGATAATCTGAGATGACTTCCCCATTATCAGCGTCTACTTGCCGGGACAACGTTAACTACATCTGTAAGAGCCAGCAATCTTCAACAGCTAGCTGTAGTACACAAATTTTACATGGGTTTCACAATACAGCAGCAACTTCTTGAATTTTACATGCTATTTCAGTTTGCTTGGGATCAGTTGATGTTCTTCGGCTGCTTAAGTATTCTCTACAAGAGTCAATCAGATGCTCAAGTGGAACGTTTTCACTCTCGGCGAGGGAAACGCTCACCTCATGCACCAACGCATCGAGGGTACCCTCCTCAAACCGGTGGCCATTTTCAATGAAAATTTTCGACCAAGATTTTCGGGAAAACACCTGAGACTCCACAGAAGCAAAGTTAGTCAAGTAAGAGACTGCAGCAGTATAATCACCCTGCTCCAGTCTCGTGCAAAACATTTCCATGACAAGCAGAGATGGTGGAATCCTTTCAGTTTCAACCAAGTGTTTCCACGTCATTTCCAATAGCTCCACCTGGAAAAGCAATTGAATGAAAAAGAGTCACCCTGTTCTAAATTATTCTCTAGGCTGATATCATAATTATTCCATCCAACACTTAAGGAGCTGCAGTTAAGGTTGAGTAGAATACCTTTCCAGCACGGCAAGCATCCAGTACTAGCCGAAGATGACGTTTTGCATTGAAGTGGTGACCATATTTCAGCATTTGGGCATATACAAACTCGAGATCATCCCACTTTTGCTCCAAAGCACAAGCATCTAACATTGTATTGAACGAATAGATATCTGGTATAACCCTAACTTTATAATCTTCTTCATGGCGAATTAAGTTGCCATTTTCCAATAAACTTAGAAATAACTGTTTCGCTTCTTCAAACATCCCATGGTCAAGAAAAGCTTTCAGCATTATGTTACATGTTATGAGATTGGGTGAGCAAAACTTCTGCATATGATTAAAGATATAAGCCCCATTACCAACATCGCCAGCGTCCACACATGCTTGAATTAAACCAGTGTAAGTTACCACAAGTGGTTTATTTGCAACTTTGCATATCTTGTCAATCTGTGAAATATAAAAGAAAAAGGAAAATGAGAGAAAAGCAGAAGATTTCAATTTCTATACGTCCCCCATGGATAGTTCGGGAACTGTACTTCCAAATACGAGATAAGCAGCAGAAACATAATAGTTGTAGAGACACCATTGCACACTCTGTGAAGAGTGTAAGCTTCATAATGCGAAACAATACCAACAAATAATCAGTAGCATGAATACATGATCAAATAAACTTCCAGTTTAACAATCACAAGAATGATGTAGAACTATACCATAGAATTCAATAAGTTCAAACTGCCATCAATGGAGAAGCACCGTCAGAAACTCACTCTAGTTAACATAAGTATGTTAGACTGACTTTAAAATCACAATAAAAGGAATTTATTGACACGAATGCATAACAAATTAAAAAGTACCTACTTGTTTTAGTGCCTCATGGCACCTTCCAGCACTACAAAGGCATCGAGCAAGGTCATAGTATAGACCAGCATTACCAACTATTCCTTTTTTCTCCATTTCTTCAACAGCCATTATGGCCTCATCAATTTTGCCTTCCCTCCATAAAGCATTCACAAGAACTACAGATAATAGGACATTTAATGGGGGAAATCCATTTGCATGCATTATAGGTTTAAGAAATATTTCAATAAAGTACCTTTATAAATCAAAGCATTTGGTATATATGATTTCTGCACTTTCTTGAAAAAATCATGAACCAAGTTATACTTGCCACATGCCAACATCACCTGTCCAAGATGAATAAATTTATGTAAGTCGTTAGAGGATGTCAATGTAAAGGCAGCACTAATTTTTTTAGATAGAACTCAAGTTGAGTTAAGTGAGGACTGCGACAGATACTTTTGCGGCCAACAAACAGTCTATATAAGTAGAGGATCTCCCCACCGCACCCCAACCCAAAAAAAAAAAAAAACAGAACTCTTCATAATACTACCAGAAATCTCAACGACAAGGTTCCACTGTCAAGACTGTAAGAAACAATCAATTTCATGTTTTTAACTTGAAAGACAGAAAAATCATCAATAGACTGCAAATGTCTATTGCGGGCAGAAGAGAAAGCAGCAGAACAAGCTGCTTTCACTGAGATGGCCCCTGTGCATCATATGATCTGGAGGTCACCAGCGAAAAGGCTGCAAAGCATAACCCCTAATGGGATCTTAGATCTATTTCGTTTGAAGCTTAGAGGATTTAGACATTGAGTATGGTATATCGGGGCTCCTCACTGCAACTCAACTCAGTGGGTCACGAAATTAATGTATGTCACAAAGCAAGAAATGACAAGCCATGAATTTTTCGAGTATTCTCATCTTTACTTATCAGCATCGTCTGGTCAGGAAAATGTCAGAACTATGCTGTCAAGAAAAACTATTTTCATGATGCAGACATGTAAGAAACCAAACAGCAAGGTTAAGATTGGATGGGCAAGTAAGCATTTTAACTTTTATGGATAAAATACTATAGAAGATTATGGTAGTTGCCAGCAATGAATACTGGAACTCCTGAGATTGCTGGGAAAAGGAAAAGTGAAATCTTTGATCGCAACTGCATATTGCAGATGATGTGAGAAGCAGTAGCATTAGGGCGTTACCTCCATAACCAGCCCATAGGTTGTGCTTGAAGGTTGTTGACCTTGTTGGCTTAGCTGCTGGAGGACCCAAAAAGCTCCTTCCCATTTCTTACGCCGAACACAAGCATTAAGGACCTGGTTGAGAAATAGCAACTGGACAACTCAAACCTCAAGAAAATTGTTTCTGTGTCTAAACAATTGCTGTGCAACACCAAGATCTGATATGTAACAGATGAATGAGAGTTGAAGATCTGTATAAGAAATTAAACTGCCTGGAAGGAAAATTAAACAAGTATGAAGCATTTGATATAATTATCAAACCAGTTATTGGAAGCTATTTGTGTTGCATAAAAAAGGACGTCTATATCCCGGCAGCCATGTTTACACTGCGGGACATACTACAGTTAAGAAATTAAAAAAATTTGTTGGAAGGGAGCACACATGAAGCGTATATACTATACAGATCAATAGCATATAACAGCAACAACCGGTGGACTGAATAATAGTTTCTAGCTACAAGAGATAGTCATTCTAGGCACAATAAGATAATGGTTCATAAACAGAAAGATACATCACTACCAGATGCTACTTACAGCATTGTAGACAATTACATCGGGTTCTAATCGTGGATCCCACTTCTCAAGAAAGTCAGTTTTGAACTTCTTTTTGGGAGGAGACCTCATGCTATCAATCACATCAAATAGTTCCTTCATATGCCCAGCTTGTCCAAGAGTGACAGCAATACAATGATAAGCCACAATGTCAGGGTAGGAAGCCATTTGCTCCTATAGGAGTGATCAAAGAGGAAAAAGAAAAGAAAATTCAATGATTTAGTTATCCGTCTTCATTAGCTACTAATTTAAGGATGTATAATATGAAATGCTACCTGCATTGTCCGAAAGAGATTGAGAGCCTCCACTGGCCTTCTAGCTTTTCCAAGAGCATCCAGTGCAGCAGTATAAATATGTCTGGAAAACATGGACAAACAGGAAAACAAGTCTTCACCATATAACTATGATTAGATAATTACTTTCTGTACATCATATGTCAAGCTCTGAACTTGATGCAAGCTACAGTTTCCCAAGACAGAAGGAGCAGTAGCCAGAGAACTGGGAGGATGTCATATATCCAACAATAGCTAGGGAATACAACGATTAATTTTACGACACAAAATTCCAAGTTCAAAGTAACAACATAAAACAGAAAGATATTCTTTATCACACCTACACATCTCTAAACTTCATATGGCCATCCAAAACTATTTTACCAGGAGAAGACCATGTTAGATCCATAACATGCTACTCTAGTTAACATGTTTGACTATAGCAAATTTATGGTAACTGTAACCCTCCAAAGATGATCAAACAGAGACAACTTGTGCCCCCTTAGATCTACCAGTTCTTTGGTTTCTCCGCGAAGAAATCACATACTACATGTAAGCATCTGAAACATGGTTCTTCCAGACAGGGTGGTACATTTTTATCAGCCAAGATAATCCTCAATGAAGCCTTCTAAGACCCTCTCTTTTTCTAAGCCACTTATTCACCGACAAATTAATGATTAAACTTTTTGAATAAATTTGTATTTGCATTGGATTCTGTTTTCAGTCAACTCCTTGAAATCAAGTTTTTAGTCTAAGTATGTCCACAATGGTTTCTCAGGAATCCCTCAAGTAATTTAACAGACGGATTAGGATGGACTTAAAGGCAAGACTGAGAGTAACAGTGTGCCTCTGTCACTAGATGGCAACCTGAGAAATGCTTCAAAGCTTTCTCCCCCCGTAAATCATCAGTTTGGACATTAATGAGGTAAAATGTAGGCAAAGGAGAAGGGAGAAAATACCGTATCCTGTGGGACTTGAAGCGCTCACGTGACTGCATCCATTCAATGACTTGGAGCACCCGCCTCCAGTTTCCAAACTTACCCAATATCTGGACAGTCCTCAAAATAGAATGATCTGAAAATCTTATTTGAGCACTTCGCATCATTTCAGAGAATTTCCACTCTGGCATGTCAATGTCTGCACCATTCAAACTGTAGAAGTAAACTACTTTATTTACTGTGAGTATAACAGGGGATTCTATTCACAGTACTTTCGACAATTTGGGAGATTGAAAAGCAAACATAATGGAAACTGCACAATGAGGTCTTACCTGAGAGGGCATGAAGTTAACCTATTGTGAGTCTCTAAGAATTAGAAACCAGTATAGCATGTCAAGCATAGACTGAAATATATCCTTCCTAGGTGAAATTATTGATTCCTGTGAGACGCATTCTAGTTTCTACTAAACCCAACAGACAAAACACAACCCTAATTCAGAAATAGCAACAGTATAGATACATAAATAATTACATCAAAGATAATCAAGAATGGCGATCAGAAAATATTATACAAGCAAGTGTAAATGGTTAACCAATTTTGTATGCTTATTTTACTCACCACTTAGCAAGCTTCTGAATTCTCTCCTCCATGTCTACCCTTGAAATTCTTGGCTTGTCGACGATATTATCTTCACACTCCAGTGACTTAAATGCAGCTCTTTCCAAATCCAAGAATTTACCCTCCGTGCTATCACTTTTCTTCCGAGTAAGACTCTTGGTATTTTTATCCTGCTTCTTCTTAACCACTTCCAAAGCAATTTCCCGGCGAAAAACATCCTTTCTTGAATCTTCTTGAACGAATGCACTTTTCTTGTGAAGAACACGCTTTCTTGAATTTTCTTGAACAGCAGTCACCTCATCGTTGCCATTCTCTTCTTCTCGAACAATTTTCTTTATACTCTTCTTTTTCCTATCATTGTTGTTACTACGATCACCATTATTATCTCTATCAATCTTAACAGTTTCCAAGGCCTTCAAATACTCATCAAACGAAGGCTTAAATTCAAACTCTTGATCAAGAACAACGCCACCGCCATCACTTAAAGCGCTTCTCGTTATAACTCTGTCCAGCTTCTTTCTCCTTGGCGCAATTGCGACAATGGGTTTCCGCAGTATCGGAAACCCACGAAGGTATAATGGACTGTGGGTGTAGTTTACAAAAGACAGAGCTCCAATGGCGGATTCGGATAGACATAAACCATCAAGCATCTTCATCTCCTCTTCTTCAATTCCATAAAGGGGAAAGAAAAAAAAGAAAGAAGAGGGTTTGAACTTTGACGAGCAAGAAGATATTTTCAAGAATGCAGCGGTTGCAAATTGAAGATGGGGATTGGGAAGCCTTTCCCCTCAGTCAGGTCGACCATATGTCCTCTTCATTCATGCCGTCCCGATTGAGTCGCATTAGTTGTAAAATTGCTATTCATACGTAACACGCGTACCGTACATATAACGATCTTGAGAGGTTTTGCGAGTTGAAAGCTGGAATTTTACCTAATTACCCCTATCATCCAATGTAACATCTTCCTTTTTCTTTTTATATTTCTTTATTTTTTTAAATATTATTATTCTAAGAACCGTCCCGACAAGAATCAATATATCATTCCACTGTACAAGTATCAAATTTTTATTTGGGTGTAGTACATTATTTATATTTAACTTGTTTGATATTAACATACTCAAATTTTGAAATGACACCAAAATTTGATTCAAATATATGATGTTATCCGCAATTTTATCCATAGGATAGAAATCCTGATGGCTCCAACTTTAGCTAAAATTGGTCCTAGACAAGTTATTTTGATTAGTAGTTAGATTTGAATTTTGAATTTTACAAAAGAGACCATAACTCCAAAAAAATCATTTCACTCCATCAAATGGCCAATAAAAAGAGAACAAACCATACTCTTAGCGAATGTAGAAGAGATAGTTTGAAATTTTTAAATCCACAACTCGTCTCAAATTCTTATATCCGAATTTGGTAAGATGGATAAACATACACCCTTCTTGAGGAATTTGGAGCATTTTGCAACACGAGAACATATTTTTTATTTTACTTAACATTAGATAAGTGTATGATAATTATCTTTTCCAAAAGATTCACCAAATCTTTTTTGGATAAATTAGTTAATAGTATAATTTAAATTTTGTTTTGATGTAAAATTAGTTGTTTTTTCTTTTCAAGTTTAGATAAGTATAGCTTTGATTATCATCTTTATTAAAAAAATTCACTCATTTTATAGGTAAATTTAATTAGTAAAACAATTCAAATTTATTAATACTCAATCTACTTTTCTGTTCGTATACTTATTAATTATTCAAAATTCTAATTGTATATTATTATAATTTAAAATCTAAGCAATTTATAATTTTATTTATTTAGAAATACAATTCTCCATGAGTAGTTTAAATATAATACTTACTGAACCCGGATCATTTGAAACGGAGGCCGGGCTCGAAATTCGACCGTTGATTGGAGCGGGGCGCACTTCTTACACGTCATCATTCCCCCTTCTTCACTGGATTTTCAGCCGTGGATTGGTGGAGATTCGCAGCTCCCCAGATAGATTTCAAAATTCAAATTCAAAATGCTAACAGAGAAAGAAAGAAAGAAAGAAGGAAAGCAGTGAAAGCTGCGACACAGTACCACTTTTTACTCTTCCGAGTTTCAGAATATCAGAACAGAACAGAAACATCGTCGGACCCTTTTTCCCTGTTTCCAAATATTTGCGCCCAACCCCACCTCACTTCACTTTCAATATTGTATTAATTTATTAACAGTTCAAGAAAAAGAAAACTTCAAACCTCACTCCTTTAGTGCGATAAATATAAAAAGCCCACCTGCTTTTGGATTCTTGAATTTCATTTGAATCTACCTTAGGGCCAGTCTATCGGGAGACAGAATCCATTCTTTTATGGTTGTACGCCTTTCGGGTGAACTATCTTTGTTTTTCTTAACAGACAAGATCATTTAGCTGAGTTTCTTGATGATTCTTGAATCCCATTGTTGTTTCTGCCGGGTTTTTTCTGGGTTTATGGTTGTTTATTTGCTTTTACTACTATCTGATTATATATATTGATGCTTTAAGTTAAGAGTGCTGTTCACAATGAGAGAAGAAAACCCATCTGAGAACAGAGTGAAATCTTCAAAATTTGCTGATCAAAACCAGGTTCCAAAGGATAATAATCATCGTAATGTGAAGGGAAACAGCAATTTTTCAAGAATGAAATCCTCTTGGGGTTCTCACATAGTGAAGGGATTCTCAGCTGCAGATAAGAAATCCAAAACCAGAGTGTTGCAGGCCACAGCTCAAAGCAAGAAGCTGCCTCTTAACAACTCTGATACATCAAACCAGAAGAACCAGCCATTGGTTTCAAATTCAAGAATCAAAAGATCGCTCATCGGGGACCTTTCATGCTCCATAAATGCTACACAAGTGCATCCACAAACTGTTCAAAGCCAAAACAAGACAAAACCTTCAGGCTCTTCTGAAGATTTGTTTCTTGAAATCGATCATTTGAGGAATTTGTTGCAAGAATCAAAGGATAGGGAGCTCAGCTTGCAAGCTGAGTTGTCAGAGTATAAGAGGAATCCCAAGGTGTTGGAAGTTGAGAGGGAGCTTGAATTGAAGAAGAGTGAAATTGATGGCCTTCTCAAGAGAGTGGGATGCCTCGAAAATGAAAAGGCGAACCTTTCTGGACAGTTGGTGTCTTTGGCCTCTGTCATGGGGAAGCATGAGGATGTTTTGGAAAGTGAAGTTCGTGACAGTTTTAGTAGTGTAGAGATGGAGGTCTTAGAGTTGAGGCGCTTGAACAAGGAGCTGCAGCTTCAGAAGAGAAATCTTTCTGGCAGGATTTCTTCCTTGGAATCCCAGTTAGCCACCCTTGCCAAAGTTTCTGAGGTATGATAATCACCATTAAATAGTTAAAGCTTTTTCTGGATACTATTTAGTTAGCCACCCTTGCCAAAGTTGGAGCTTTTTTTGTTTTGTTTTGTTTTTTTTTTTTTTGGGGGGGTGGGGGGTGGTGGGGGTCAGAGTTTTGAGTTCTCCTTTTATTATTTGAATAGATCAAATACAGCACTTGGTTTTTTGTTGTAATGTGGTCGGGCAGTTTAATTAATTGTATCTTCTGGATCATAAAATTGTTGAAATCTTAGCTACTAACGTTAAATTATGTTCCTCTGCCCTTCCCATAACTTCATGAGTGCTGTTATTTAAGGATTTTCCATAGGGTTCCTTAGTAGGTTCTTCTTGTCTCTAGTAGTTCAACTGAAAACTTGTTTATCTGCAGAGTGACATTGTTGAGAAGATTAAAGCAGAAGCCTCTTTGCTGAGGCATACCAATGAAGATCTATGCAAACAAGTGGAAGGTCTTCAAATGAGTCGGATGAATGAAGTTGAGGAGCTTGCTTACCTGAGGTGGGTTAACTCATGTTTAAGAGATGAGTTGCGGAGTTGCTCTACCAGGATTTCGGACAAGTCAACAAGCCCGAATTCCGTCGAGAAGAGCAGGGAATCTATTTGCTTTTCATCTTTTCAAATGGATCAAGATTCTAATGATACTGCCACAAAGAGGTTGTATCTTGTCAAGAAGTTTAAAAGATGGCCTATTACTGATGAAGACTTGCATCAAATGAAATACATGGACGATTTTGTCAATCATAATTGGGATGATCCCCTAGGTTTAGCACGAAGACACTCTATTAGTGGAACAAATTGCTGTCCCGACGATCTGATACTAAACAAAAAAAGGCAATCTGATAGTTTTATATGTTCCAAGGAAGCGGACAAGACGCCCGAGGTACTAGTTTCCGAAAAGTATGACTTAGAAGTAAGCAACAGGCCCAATGTCTATACCAATTCTCATGAAGTTTCTAAGATGACGGCTTCTTTGGATATCGAGAAAAGGACCTTACGAATCCCTAATCCCCCTCCGAGGCCTTCATGTGCTGGTTTATCTGGACCAAAAGAAGAAACTTCTAGTCGAACTTCCCCTCCAACTCTTCCTCCACCCCCACCACCCCCACCACCTCCTCCAAAGTTAATGGCTAGAAGCATGACAGGAACGGTGCAGCGAGCTCCCCAAGTTGTCGAGTTTTATCACTCTCTCATGAAGAGAGAGTCTAGGAAGGACTGCTTAAATTCTGGGACTACAGATGCATCAGATGTTGCAAACGTTCGTAGTAGCATGATTGGCGAAATTGAGAACCGATCGTCTCATTTGCTTGCCGTAAGTTCTCTTGTCATCATTTTCATGCAGTGTGACACCAAGAAAAATAAATAATTATTTCGTTGTCTGCTTGATATGTTGAGTCATGTTTAATAATGATTCAATACATTATTAGACATTATCTCTGAAGATAGTGGCCTAAAAAATTCTGGCTTCTGTTCTTTTTTAGCAGAGAATTCTCATATACATGCATCAAATTACTGTTTCTGAGCAGATAAAGGCGGATGTTGAGACCCAAGGAGAATTTGTGAACTCCCTTATACGAGAAGTCAATAATGCTGTTTACCAGAACATTGAAGATGTCCTTGCATTTGTGAAGTGGCTAGATGATGAACTAAGTTTTCTCGTAAGTTTCTTCCATCAGAAACATTCGTAAGGATTTGAAAATCTGTTTCTGAATTCATGGAGGACAATAAAGTACTCATTATCTTCTTTTCACAAGTTCTAACTAAGTCAGCTTTGAGCAACTACAGTTTTGAATTAGGATGTCCAGCCACTTACTTCTTCTATTTGACTTGTCTTACAGGTTGACGAAAGGGCAGTGCTGAAGCACTTTGAGTGGCCAGAAAAGAAAGCTGACACATTAAGAGAAGCAGCATTTGGATATAGCGACCTAAGGAAGCTAGAGCAGGAAGTTTCAATCTATAAGGATGATCCTCGTCTGCCATGCGACATAGCGTTGAAGAAAATGGCAGCTTTGTCTGAGAGGTAAGACATCATAGCTTCACGCAAACTTGCATAATTTAACTTCTCTAAGAATCCTAATAAGTTGGTTCAGGCAGTTTGCATAATGATTTCCTTGATCAGGATGGAGCGTACTGTGCATAATATCCTCCGAACAAGAGACTCATTGATGAGACACTGCAAGGAGTTCCACATTCCCACAGACTGGATGCTAGACAATGGAATATTAAGCAAGGTTTGGCCCTTCCATTGCTACATCAATGAATTTAACTTTTTTCCATTGCAGCAGCTTACTCTGTAGGACCTATGCCACTAAGAACTTAGGACATTGAGAAACAGGGTGGTATTCTTCAAAATAATTGGTACCTAACATGACTTCAGCATAAAAATGCATGACCTATAACTTAAATTTTTAGGCAACTAGCTGCTTAAGATTTTTTGCATCCTTAGGGCTTGACAAAGAACCAACTAATGTGTTGTCTTGATTTCAGATAAAGTTTGGTTCTGTGAAACTGGCTAAGATGTACATGGAGAGAGTGGCAATAGAACTTCAGTCCAAGGGAACATTGGATAAAGATTCTTCCTTGGATTATATGTTGCTCCAGGGAGTGAGATTTGCTTTCCGAATTCATCAGGTTGGTTTATTTTCAGAAAATTATGAAATCAGTGGAAAATTAGAAAAAGAACTTCTTTGTTCTTTGATCAGTATGCATAAATAAGGTGATCTTGATCTCTGGAAGTAGTTGCACCTATTTTAATGCTTCTCTATGTGAAAACTTGTGCAGTTTGCTGGAGGATTTGATTCCGAAACAATGCAGGCATTTGAGGAGCTCCGAGACCTTGCTGTTGTTCTGAACAAAAGTCGAGACTGAAGACGCTAAACAGAAGAAGAAAAGAAAACATCAATCTCGTCAAGAGTTCTGATTCTGTTCTTGGCTTACCACCTCAGTAAGCATCAAAATTTGTTTGTAGAAGAATATAGTCCCACAAAATTATAGTGGGAAAATAAGTGAGCGGGTGAGGGACGCTCAGGCTATGATTCTTGTTAAATTTTGTGGCTTTGGCAAGAATGACGTTCTGAACCAACTCTTGTCAAAAATCCGAATTTGCTGCATTTTGATTGTCCTGAAATCTGTTTCATCCTGAACAAATTATATCTTCCATCTAGCCACTCAAATTAAACACACAGGCTAAAGAAATAAAAGCGCAGCCAACTCAAAATGAAGTAACTGCAAGAAGCCAATCTCCTTTCATTTGTGTTGTCCTGGTGGGTCTGCCAGTAGTAGGCTCATCCACGAAACATAAATTAATTCTCTTGACAGGAATTGCAACCACTGATTGATAAGGATCAATAGCACCAGAATCTTATAGTGACTGAGCGAAGTAATAAACATAGGGATAAACAACAATGTATAGTAGGGCATTGCCCCAAGCAAATAGTCGAGTGCGAAATGTAACTAAATTGTTGATCGTTAATTTAAAATATTATCAAGTTGAATAGTAACAGCACTCTCACAGGGGTCCCTCTTTCTTGCGTCCCTTATCAAGAAATTCTTAGTCATGAGTATAATAAGTAGCATGCCATACAGTAATACTATGTAGAAGATTGGGGGAAGATCAAAGAGGAAAGAGGAAAGACACTCCCAGGCTTAACTATCATATTGCTCAGTCACTATAAGATTCTGGTGCTATTGACACTTATCAATCAGTGGTTGGGGTGCTGATTTGGGGAAGATATCCTTCATCTTGGATCTCCAATAAAAGATTATTCAGCATTAGATAAATCTCTGAAGACTGTGGGTGATTCTTATCTGCAGCAACAAACATATTGGAGGAGTCATTGACTTCAACCCAGCTGTAACCAGGTACTTTTTGAACTCCTCTTTCTTTCATGAGATTGCGTATTTGGACAGCTCTCACTCGGGTTCCAGAATCAGCGTGCAGGTTTGATAGCAATACATAGTACCCAGAATTTTGTGGGTCTAATTGGAAAAGGTGTTCTGACGCCAGCTCTGCAAGCTCAACGTTGCCATGAATCCGGCAGGCCCCTAATAAGGTGCCCCAAATGCCAGCATCTGGAGTAAACGGCATGGTCCCAATTACTTGGAATGCTTCTTCTAACCGACCAGCTCGGCCAAACAAATCAATTAAGCATGCATAATGCTCCATGCGGGCAGCAATCCCATAATCTTGGATCATGGAATTGAAGTGGAGCTTTCCTTCTTCAACTTGACCAGCATGGCCACAAGCAGATAATATTGCAAGAAAAGTGACGTGATCAGGTTGAAACCCCTCATCTTGCATTGCACGAAATAGAGCCAGGCATTCTTTTAACTGGCCATGATTTCCATATGCAGCAATGATGCTGTTCCAGGAAACTTCATTTTTGAATTCCATCATGTCAAAAGCACGTTCTGCTAAATCCATATGACCGCATTTAGAGTACATGTCTATTAGTGCACTATTAGCAAAAATATCAAAGTTGAATCCATTTCTCATCATGAAACCATGTATCTGTTTCCCACGACGAAGAGCAGACAGGTGTGCGCATGCTGAAAGAGCAGCTGATATGCTGACACAGTCATATTTCGCTCCTTCTAACCCCATGCGACAAAAAAGATCGATGGCCACTTCTGGTTTGCCATTCTGGCTACAGTTCGTGATCATTGAGTTCCAACATACAGAATCTCGTTCAGGTATCCTTAGAAAAACTTGATGACTGAGATCTAACCTTCCACATTTAGCATACATGTCAGTTATTGCGCTTCCGACATAACACCTTCCTTCTAGTCCCTTTCTAATTATGTTACCATGCAATTCCTTACCCAATCTTAGGTCAGCCAGGCCTGCACAAGCTGGTAGAGTGCTCGCAAATGTTACAGCATTGGGCCTCATTTTCTTATGAAGCAACCAGCGGAAAGTTTTCAAAGCATCAAGATTCATCCCGTTGAGCACAAACCCAGAGATCATAGCAGTGCAGATGACAGTGTCCACAGCAGAGCTCTCGTCAAAGACCTTGCAAGCCATTCTCACATCCTTGCACTTGAAATACATATCAATAAGAGCATTCTTCAAGAATAGATCGAATAACACCCCATGTCGAACAATATAACAATGGATTTCTTTTCCTTGATTAAGACCTCCCAACTCAGGAACTAATGGGAGCAGACTTGCGAAAGTTATTGAGTCTGGTTTGACATCCGAAGATATCATTCTCTGAAACAAATCCAAACCCTCACGCATAAACCCATTCTGAATGTACCCTCCAATCATTGCATTCCAGGTAATGAGATCAGCCTGTGCAACAAAATCAAACAGCTTTCGAGCATCAAGCAGGCAACGGCATTTAGCGTACATGGCAACCAAAGTGTTAGCCACTGGAGAAATCATCTCCAAGCCACACTTAACAACGAGGCCATGAACCTGGGCGGCAAACCCCACCATTGATCTCAAGCCACACAAGCAAAGAACACAAGTGTAAGTGACAGAATTGGGCTCAACCTCACTTTTTCTCATTTCCTCGAACAATCCAATCACATTATCGGCTAAACTTTCACATTTCAGGTAACCGTTAAGCATCACGTTCCACAACACGATATCCCTTAGAGGCAATTTATCAAACAAATCCCTCGCGTTTCCTAAACAATCATTCTCAGCATAGAATTTAACTAAGGCACTGCCCACATACACATCCAGCTCAAACCCGAATTCTTTGATCATTCCATGCACAAGTTTCAATAAGTCAACAGCATGCAGGGCACTGCAAGCCTTTATCACGTAGGGAAAAGTATACTTGTCAGGACTAGTACCAAAAGTAAGCATCTTGAAGTAGAACAAAAGCGCGTAGTCATAGTAGCCCATCATCGTAAACCCTCTAATCATCCAATTCCAAGGGGCAGCGTACCACAGTTGAAGCTGACAGAATAACTTCTTGGCATCAAGATAGTTGTTACACAGGATGTACATACCCAAAATCCTTGTGCCCAAAATCCCCAAGTTGTGGAGCCCATTAACAGTAATCTGGGCGTGTATTTGCCGGGTTTTTTCAAGAACTGAAGGTATCAGAGAAGAGTCTTTTTGCTGTAGAAGCGGAGCAAGGTGGGAAGCCAAGACCTCCTCAGTGTAAGGAAAATAAGATGATGGTTTGGATATGCAGCGTATGGCATGAGTTGCTGAATGGAGAAAATAGCTGTTGGCAAATGAATGTCGCGATAAAATTGTTGAAATCCTCTTAGACATTTATAAATTGATTATGACGTTGACTGCTTTCATGTTCATTCTCCAAACTTATTACCTCAGAGAGAGAGAGAAAGAGTGAACATTCACACGAATGCCTTAAGCCTCTGCCCTGTTTTAGACAGCTTTTCGACTAGCCGTTGAAACTTGGGTGGGAGAGTGGAGCAAACTGCATAACGGGCTGCCTTTAACCATCACTTTTGTGAAGAAATTTCGCTCCAAAGAAATATCTTCCCTAATTTCTTTTTCATTTTCTTTTTGGAGAGAGATGATTATCAAAGATGTAAAATACTTCTGGGTTGCATACTTCGATGTTCTTTCTCCTGAATTGAATTAGAAGAGTGTTGTAAGTTCATATTTACAAGTTACACGAAACCCGAATTTCCATAATAGAGTAGAAACAGATTCTGTGTGGTATGAAAACCAACTTCAAAGCACGAGGCATAACATTTCTTTCATAAAAGAAGTTAATTTCACCATTTTTTGGCTTCTTCCCTTTTCTTCCACTGCTACAAAAAGATGATAAAAGAATTCTAAACATATAATACACAATGTAAAGGAGACTCTATGGTTCTATTCGATTTCTTAAGATAATACCTATACAGTGAAGTAATGAACTTTAATACTATCGTGTGAAAATGGACAACTATAATGTCACACAAGATAGAAAAGGACCCAAAAAGAAAAAGATAAAAATGTACTATGTCAGGAGAGCAAAAAACAGAAGATCTTGTCCCCTCTGCCTACATTGTCTGCAAGCCGAGAAACGCGACCTCTCTACATCCTCAGCAGGTCAAACATATAAAGGGAACATTCCAGAATTCACATCTCCAAGATACACACATCTCCAAATATTTCTCCGAATTCTGCTTCCCCATTAGCTACTATCATAACGGGCACTGGAAGGCACTTTTGTACATGATTCCGGATGCACCACATAGTCTTGAGCCTAAACATGTCCAATACTCCACTTTACTCATCAATAGACCTCAAGAAGGATCCGGTTCCACATTCATTCTGGAGAACAGGGAAGTTTCACGCTACTCTCCTTGCTGGAAGAAAGTATAGTCCGAGCTTGATTCATTTTTTGTGACCTGTATGCAATTGTCCCAACTTTTCATGCAAAATCATATCTTCAATGGCTACTGCATCAGGGAATGCAGTTTGCTTTAAAGAAAACCAGTTCCACAAGCTGACATGATGAATAGAAAAGTATTCCTAATACAAAAGTGATATAGTAACAGATTTATTTGTTCTGACGGATTCTCCGTGCCTGACTGCTTATCAAATAAAGGTTTTTTAAGTTAATGTGTTTTAGTTAACTTACATTTCAATGTATCTGAAACTATCCCCATTTTATTAAAAGCCATACTAAGCTCTTTAATAAACGCAATAAGCTGTACACTCCAGAAAATGGTGCTAAAACAAATTATACCAGTGAAATATTCCCAGCCTCCAGAACCAAGATTATCAGATGTATTTAACGTTTTCCAACACTAAATGTGATAAGAGTAAAATCTATTTCTTACGAAGCTCAGGAAAGGAAAAACAGACCTCGTTCGTCCGTGATGATCCAGTAGGAAGAACTGGAACGAGAGAACTCCAAAGGATGGGGTCAGTTAATGGGTCAATACTATTGTAACTGGTGAGAAGTGGAGCAGACAGAAGAGGAGCCAACGGATACATATTCCTATGAATAGGTAATCCTCCACTTATCCCATATGCAGCACTATGTCTCTCACTTCCAACATCATGACATGATTTATCAGCTGCCTTCCCAAGCTCAACTTTGTCAGTATTATTTTTGTTTTCATTCTCATCATTCTCATCCTTTTCTTTCTTTTTCGAGATTTTCTCCTGAAGGCTCTTGTATGCTGCTGACTTCAACAAAATGCTCATAGCAGATATCTTTTTGTGCTTCATTCTTTCTGGAGACACACCCAGACGCGGCATTTCATAGGGTTCAGTGGGCTTGATTGACCATTCCAGAGATTTAAGTTCACTAGCAACATCATCAGGACCTCCAATATTTGTTTCATCTAATGCTTTTGACCGAAAATCAGTCTGACTAGATTTATTTGGTCCCCACCATTTGATGTAATTTGACAAATCAATCTTCCTGTCAGCGCTATAACCACCAGCATATTCACTTCCTGTAGTCATCTCATCACCTGCACCTTTAGTAGTAGCAAACCTTGGTCAGTACATGAATCATTAGGAAGAAAATGTCAACGACAGAAATTCATATTTATATTGGGTATTATATGCCACAGTTCAAAGTCATTCTCACCATAGAGTGCACTCTTGGTGTAGTCAGTTCCAGGCGTACGACCAAATTGTGAATCCCATCGACTATTTAGAGATAGGAGAATATAGCGAGCGAAGTCATAAACAAAGCCAAAGTTCAGTTTACAATTATCCAGGCATTAAAAACATTTAAAACTAGCATGCCCTGGTAAATGGAATCTTAAAGATGACAAATGGACCAAATTTTGTGCATAATCCGGAGCATACCTGGAAAGGGGGCGATATTTGGAGATGCCCCTAGAGAAACCACTACTCTTCCTGCAGATGATGTGACTTGTAAGCACTAACACACTATCATGAGTGACATCATCATATAAATATATTCTAACCTCCGAAGGGATGCTAGATAATCCTCCCTCGAGACGTTTTGCATTTCCTCGAGGTCCCTAGTATAATCTGTCACCTGCACAGCCCCTTTGGTTCAGAAAGAAGAGTAAAATTGCAATAGCTACAAAGTGAGTCATATCCTAAGAAGAAGTATAGCAATTAGGAACACAGAGACTCAAAATGAAATGCAGTTGATGACATCAATTCACCAAACGGAGTCCAGCTCAGAAACTTCTTACAGGAAAATTAATTAGTGTCCCAGGGCCCCAATATTTCAGAGCGGCTAGATCATAGGCTCTCGCTGCTGCTTCCTCGTCATCATATGCACCTTTACAAATTTTGTATGGAGAAAGAATCAATACGGCGTTA